>NW_007253184.1:216827-279756 GCF_000164805.1 Carlito syrichta
AGTGAGAACATGTGATACTCGGATCTTTGTTTCTGTGAGAAGTCACTCAGTATTATAGACTCTAGTTCCATACAGGGTTGCTGTGAAATTCATGATTTTGTTCTTTTTTATGGCTGCATAGTATTCCATTGTGTATATGTACCACATTTTAAAAATCCAGTCCTCTTTTGATGGGCAGCATGGTTGTTTCCAGGTTCTTGCTATTGTGAACAATGCTGCGATAAACATACGTGTGCAGGTATCTTTTTTATAGAGTGATTTGAGTTCTTCAGGGTATGTTCCCAGTAGGGGGATTGTGGAGTCATATGGAAGGTCGATTTTTAGAGCTTTTAGGAATCGCCACACTGCTTTCCACAGAGGTTGCACTAGTTTACACTCCCACCAACAGTGTAGAAGTGTTCCCTTTTCACCACACCCTCTCTAGCAGCTGTTATTTTTTGAGTTGTTGATAATTGCCATTCTGACTGGAGTTAGGTGGTATCTCAGTGTGGTTTTGATTTGCATCTCCCTGATGATTAGTGAGGTTGAGCATTTCTTCATGTGTTTATTAGCCGCTCGGATGTCTTCTTTTGTGAATGTCTGTTCATATCTTTTGCCCATTTTATAATGGGGTTGTTTGTTTTTTTCTTTTCAGCACGTTTGAGTTCCTTGTAGATCCAGGATGTTTAGCCTTTGTCAGACCTGGTGTTGGAAAATACTTTTTCCCAGTCTGTAGGCTGTCTCCCTGCTCTCTTGATGGTTTCTTTGTAGAAGCTTGTCAGCTTAATAAGGTCCCACTTGTCTGTCTTCTCTTATGATCTGTGGGTTTCGGGTTTTGTTAAGGAAATGGATACCAGTTCCGATTTCCATGAGGGTATTTCCTTCCTTCTCTAAGGTTCTTATGGTTTGAGGTTTTACATTTAGGTCTCTGATCCATTTGAAGTTAACCTTTGTGCATGGGGATAGATAGGGGTCCTGTTTCAATCTTCTGCATGTGGTCAGCCAGTTTTCCCAGCACCATTTACTGAATAAGTTCTCCTTTCCCCAGTGGTAGGTGGTGGGGGCTTTGTCAAAGATGAGTTGGTTGAGAAATTGAGGTTTTGCTTCTGGAATCTCAATTCTATTCCATTGATCTATATGCCTGTTCCTGTACCAGTACCAAGCTGTTTTGATGATTGTAGCTTTCTAGTAAAGTTTGAAGTCTGGTAATGTGATACCACCTGCTTTGTTTTTTTTGCTGAGGATTCTTCTGGCTATTCTTGGACATTTGTGTTTCCATATGAATTCCTGTGTTGTTTTTTCTAGGTCTGAGAAGAATGTTGCTGGTAATTTGATGGGTATTACATTGAATTTGTAGATTGCCTTACGTAAGATGGACATCTTCACAATGTTGATTCTTCCAATCCATGATCATGGGATATTTTTCCATTTGTTTGTGTCACCTTTGGTTTCTTTGAGCAGTGCTTTGTAATTTTCATTGTAAAGGTCTTTCACGTCTCTGGTTAGGAAGATGCCAAGGTATTTCATTTTTTTGGTGGCTATTGTGAATGGAATTGTGTTTTTTATTTGGGTTTCTGTTTGTTTATTATTGGTGTAGAGAAATACAATTGTCTTTTGTACATTCATTTTGTATCCTGAGACTTTGTCAAAGGTCTTTATCAATGTAAGGAGGCTTTTGACAGATTCTCTTGAGTTTTCAAGGTACACAATCTTATCATCTGCAAAGAGAGATAACTTGACTTCCTCTTTTCCTATTTGTATACCCCTGATTACCTCCTCTTCTCTGATTGCTGTAGCCAGGACTTCCAATACTATGTTGAACAGGAGGGGTGTGAGTGGGCATCCTTGTCTTGTTCCAGTTTTCAGGGGAATTGGTTCCAATTTTTGTCCATTTAGGAGTATGCTGGCTGTGGGTTTCTCATAGATGGCTTTTACTATTTTGAGGTATGTTCCCCGTATGCCTAGATGTTCAAGGGTTTTTATCAAGAAGGGGTGCTGGATTTTATCAAAAGCTTTTTCTGCATCTAATGATATGATCATGTGGTTTTTGTTTTGACATCTGTTGATGTATTTAATTACATTTATGGTTTTACGAATGTTGAACCAGCCTAGCATTCCAGGAATGAAGCCTACTTGGTCATGATGAATGATTTTTGAGATGTATTGCTGAATTCGGTTTGCTAGGATCTTGTTGAGAATTTTAGCATCTATGTTCATCAAAGATATTGGCCTATAGTTCTCTTCCTTTGTTGAATCTCTACCTGGCTTGGGTATCAATGTGATGTTGGCTTCGTAAAATGATTTGGGGATAGTTCCATGTTTTTCAATCACCTGGAATACCTCCAGTAGGATTGGTATCAGCTCCTCCTTAAATGTCTTGTAGAATTCTGCTGGAAAGCCATCTGGACCAGGGCTTTTTTTTGTAGGAAGTTTTCTTATTATGTAGTCGATTTCCTTGATTGTTATTGGTCTATTTAGGGTCTCAATTTCTTCTTGTTCCAACCTAGGTAGGTTGTGTGATGTCAGAAAGTCCTCCATTTTCTTAAGGTTTTCAAGTTTGTTTCCATACAAGTGTACATAGTGGTCTCTAATGATCTTTTGTATTTCTTCAGGGTCAGATGTGACTTCATATTTTGTGTTTCTGATTGTGCTCATTTGTTTTTTTTCTCGTTTTTTCTTCGTCAGTTGAGCTAGGGGACCATCGATCTTGTTTATCCTTTTGAAGAACCAGCTTTTTGTTTCATTGATTTTTGATATTTTTTTTTTGTCTTCTATGTCCTGAATTTGGGTTTTTATTTTGGTTATCTGAATTCTTCTGCTGAAATTAGGGTTTCTGTGGTCTTGCTTTTCCAGCTTCTTTAGGTAGCTTGTTAGGTTGTGAATTTCTGTTCTTCCATTTTCTTCATGTGTGTCTGTAGGGATATAAATTCCCCTCTTACTACAGCTTTCAGGGCATCCCAGAGATTTTGGTAAGATGTTTCTTCATTTTCATTTGTTTCCAGGTATCTTTTGATCCCTGTTTCGATTTCATCGTTGACCCAGGAGTTGTTTAGCATCATGCTGTTTAGTGTCCATGTCTTTGTGGGTTTTGGGGGGACTTCCTTGGTGTCAATGTTTATTTTTATTTCACTGTGGTCCGAGAAGGTACATGGTAGAATTTCGGTCCTTTTAAATTTGCTTATGCTTGATTTATGGCCGAGTATGTGTTCGATCTTAGAATATGTTCCATGTGGTGATGAGTAGAATGTGTATTCTGTGGTCTTTAGATGGCATGTTCTGTAGGTATCAATTAAGTCCATTTGGTCCAAAGTCACATTGAGATTCCGGATCTCTTTGATGATTTTTTGTCCTGATGATTTGTCTAGGGTTGTAAGTGGGGTATTAAAGTCCCCAGTTATGATGGTGTTAGAGTCAATATCTTTCTTTAGTTTTCCTAGAAATTGCTTTATGAAAGTTGGCTCACCTATGTTGGGTGCATATATGTTTAGGACAGATATTTCTTTTGATGGATTGAGCCTTTTATCATTATGTAGTGGCCTTCTGTATCTTTTTTGATTTTTAATAGCTTGAAGGGTATTTTGTCTGAAATTAAGATTGCTACTCCTCCTTTCTTTTGTATTCCATTCGCCTGAAAGTTTGTTTCCCATCCTCTTACTTTGAGTCTGTGGGTGTCCTTTCTAGTGAGGTGAGTCTCTTGAAGACAATAGATTGTTGCCTGATGATATTTTATCCATTTTGCCATTCTATGTCTTTTCAGTGGTGCATTTAGTCCATTCACATTTAGGCTAATAATTGAAATGCAAGAGTTTATCCCTGTCATAAGGTTCTTACAGAGTTGTTCCTGTTTGTTTGTTGTCTTTCTTTGGGTTTTGGAGTTGGTTCATGTGTGTTTTTAATCTTTTGCCTGTACTCTTGTGAAGAATGTTGTTGTTCTTTTTTCTTTTTCTTCTGTGTTCAGTACTTTCTTAAGTGTTTCTTGTGGAGGTGGTCTGGTGGCAGCGTAGGTTCTTAGGGATTGGATATCTGGAAAAGATTTCAATTCTCCCTCACTGATGAAGCTTAGTTTGGCTGGGTAGGTTATTCTTGGTTGAAATTGTTTCTCTTTTAGAACTTTGAAGATAGGGCTCCAGGCTGTCCTAGCCTGAAGGGTTTCTGTGGATAAATCTGCTGCTATTCTAATTGGTTTTCCCTGGTAGGCAGTCTGGCCTTTTTCTCTTGCTGCCTTTAGGAATTTTTCTTTTATGGTTACTTTGTTTAGGCAAATTATTATGTGTCTGGGAGTTGGTCTTCTCATTTGTTGTCTTGCAGAGGTTCTCTGAATCTCTTGTGTTTGAATTTTTTCATCCTTGATGAGATGAGGGAAGTTTTCTTGAATGATTTCATGCAATGTTTGTTCCAGTGTGGCTTCTGTTTCTCTCTCTGCCTCAGGAAGCCCAATTACTCTTAGGTTTGGTCTCTTGAAGTGATCATTCATCTCCTGCAGGTTTTGTTCTGTCTTTTTCAGGTTCTTTTCTATGCTTTTGACAGTTTGGGTTAGTTCTGTGTTTTGGTCTTTGAGCTCTGAGATTCTTTCTTCTGCTTGGCTGATTCTGCTTTCCATGCTTATTAGTCTGTTATTCATTTCCATCACACTATTCTTTACTGCTGTCATTTCTGACATCAACTCCTTCCTATTTTCCTCTTGTCTCTCCTCAATTTTTAAAATTCTCTCCATTAGTGTCTTGATGTCTGGGTTTGTTGCATGTGACCAGTCATTCTGGGGACTCTTCATTGTTTGTGTTCCAGAATCGGTTTTCTCAGTGTCTCATCTCCCAGGGGTCTGTGTGAGACCTATATTCTTCTTTTGGTTTTTCTTCATTTGTGCAGTTTTTTCCCTCTCCCTATTTTTTCCTTCCCTCCACGTCACCATCTTCTTTAATTGTGCTATTCAGGGGTAAAGGGTTTAGTTTTACTTCTGTTTGTTCAATCTCCTATTCTTTATGTATGCCCTCTTACTTTGTTCAATTCTGGAGTTGCACTGTAGGTTGGGGGTGGTCCTTTTGCAGTTTTGAGATTTACTTAAGGGGGGAGCTGTGATTTAAAATCTATCTGCAGGTCCTGGTATTCACTGACAGGTGTGTGAAATAATCTGGAACCCACTTCCCACTGCCTTGGAATCTGTCTGTGCAGTGGGGCTGTACATTTACTCCCTGAAATAAAATGTGGTTAGCAATGGGGAGAGAATGGAGCAGACAGTGGGTTGAAGAGGGGGGTGGTGAGATAGAGGAGTAAGGAGGGAAACAAACAAGTGTGCCAACAAATAAAGAGAGAAGCTTATACTGAAACAGATAAAAACAATAGACCACAGCTACAGACGAACCAACTCTCATACAAAAAATAAAAAATAAAACATATAGTGATGCTAACATACAAGCTAACCAACCACCTTATTAGTGTGCTGTTCCTGTATACAAAGATATGGTTTACAGAGAGAAGAAAAGGAAGAAGAAAAAAGAAAAAAAGGAACAATACAGTAGGAATAGAATTAAGTCGTTAAACTAACAGAATCAATGAAGCACACTCTGAGACTTTTCGTTTAAGTCCAATGTCCTTTCAGTTCTGATTTCTAGCTTTCTTTTCAAGCAGGTAAATTAGTTTGCAGTTAGGGTCAGTTGCCCCTGTTCTGCTGTGAAGGACAGTTCAGATCACCCTCTGTTCACCACTCTGGCCTGTGTCTTTTTCAAGCTTGTTTCTCCTGTTTCAGTGTTGTTACCTTGAATCGCCAGCAGGTGGTGCTATCTCAGCTGCTCACCCCAGAGAGGGCGGGGCCAGACAGGAACGGCAGAGGTTGAAGATGGCTGCCTGCCTTAGGGCAGACGGCAGGAGACTTATGGCAGGCAGGACGTCTCAGTCGCAGGAGAGGTGGCAGCGATCCCAGCAGATCTTCCCTGAAGGGACTTGAAGGACTGAAGTGGATCGCCTCTGGCCCGGGTGGTGCGATGTGCTATGGCTGCCTCAGAGGCCACGGTGGTGGTGGCGGCAGGGGGGAGGGCTACGGCGGCAGTGGTGGTGCCGTTTGCGCTGCAGTGACTGTCCCGTCTGCTGCAATGCCCCAGCGGTGGCAATGGCTGAGCTCCCTATGAAGAGTAGGCTGCAATGTTGGGGTCCGCAGTCCCCCGGGCGAGAGTCAGAGACCCACTACAGCTCTCCTTTGCAGAGGGTTTCACAGACCGGGTTGCCCCATCGCCATCTTGGCGCTTCTCGAGATAATAGTTCTGATTAATTTCCAGCTTAGTTCCCCTGCAGCAAGAAACTATGATTTCAATCCTCTGAAGTTTCTTGAAACTTATTTTATGGCTTAGCCTAGCATATGGGCAATTTTAATGAATATTACTTATGCACTAGAAAATCGGGTACAATGTTCTACATACTATAATAAAGTCAAGTTTGTAAATATAGTGTTTCCATCTTTTATTCCTTGATTGTCTATCTGTTAGGTCTATTACTAATTGCAAGAAATAAGTTGAATCCTTCTAATAACATTGGAGATTTATCTATATCTTTTCTTAGTTCTATGAATTTTTGCTTTGCATATTTTGAGGATATTATTTAGTGCATATAAAGTTAGAATTATAATTATTTTGATAAATTAGTGCTTTTGTCATTGTGAAATGTCCTTCTTTAACTCTAGCAACACTTATTAAAATCTTTGATAATATAGTTGAGGTATACCAGCTTTGTTCTGGTTTGTGTTTGGTTTATGTTTACTGTTTTTACTATAATCATTTCCACTTCTTGACATAAAAAATTTCAAACTATAAGAATCTTAGAAAAAATGTAGGAAACACCTTTCTGGACATCAGAATAGGGAACAAATTCATGACCAAGACCCAAAAGCAAATACTACAAAAGCTAAGACAGACAGGTGGGGGACCTCATCAAAGTGTAATGCTTTGGCACAGCAAAAGACACCATCAAGAGAGTAAAGAGACAACCCACAGAATTGGAAAATTATTTGCAAAATATGCATTTGAAAAAGGCCTAACATCCAGGAACTACAAGGAACTCAAACCAAGTGGAAGGAAAAAAGCAAACAACCCCTTAAGAAGTGGGCAAAGGACAAGAACAAACATGTCTCAAAAGATGACATACAAGCAGCCAATAGACACATGAAAAAATGCTCAGCCTCACTAATAATCAGAGAACTGCAAATCAAAACTACAATGAGATATCACCTAACTCCTGTAAGGATGGCTATTATTAATACATCAAAAAACAGCAGATGCTGGTGCAGGTGTGGAGAAAAGGGAATTCTTCTAAACTTACGGTGGGAATGTAAGCTAGTTCAGCCTCTAAAGAAAGCAGTGAGGCAATTCCTAAAAGAGCTAAAAATTGATTTTCCATATGATCCAGCAATCCCTCTCCTGGGAATATAGCTGGAGGAACATAAATAGTTCCGCAAAAAAACCATCTGCACACACATGTTTATTACTGCACTATTTGCAATAGTAAAAACGTGGAACCAACCCTGCTGCCCATCGGAAGTGGACTGGATAAGGAAACTGTAGTGCATTTACATGATAAAGTATTATGCAGTCATAAAGAAGAACAAAATCATGTCCTTTGCAGCAACTGGGATGCCGTTGGAGACCATCATACTAAGAGTTCACAGTTCACAGAAACAAAGAACTGAATACCCCATATTCTCACACACAAAAGGGTTCTAAAAACTAGTCACATTAACACAAATATGTGGGATTGGAAGTCACTGGGCACTACTAGGGGAGGGAGGGAGGGAGAATGGTGGTACACATGACAACACAAAATGTACCTAGTCCACTACCAGGTAGAATGAGAGCCACCCAGAAGCCCAAACTTTACTTGCATGTAGCCTACTTATATAGTAAATCCTCTATATAGCCCAAACTCTATAATAAATAAGTAAATTATAAAATTATAAAATTTGTCTCTTGTAAGATGTATATAGCTTTTTTTCTTTTTTTGAGTTGGAGTCTCACTCTGTCACCCAGGCTGGAGGGCAGTGGCATGCTCATGGCCACCCCAGCATCAACTGACTGGACTCCGGTGATCCTTCCACCTCAACCTTCCAGGTAGTCAGACCTACAGGCATGCGCTACCATGCCCAACTAATTTTTGATTTATTGTAGAGCTGAGGTCTCACCAAGTTGCCTGGTCTGGTCTCAGGCTTAGGCAGATGTATATAGTTTTTAAATAAAATTTAGGCAGGTAGAGGTCCAAGATGGCCACCATGGAGCAGCAGGCCTCTCTCTCTGAGCAAGAGAGAGTAGGGATCCAGCTGCCAATAAACAGAGACAACTCAATCTCTTTGGACAGGTGAAACACCCTGCTCCCAGCAGAGGTCTCTTTGAACACACAGAGACCAGAAAGTGATGGAAGATGCAGGAATCTAAGTGCCCCATCCCCTACCATGCACCAGGCTCACACAAGAATTGAAGTCCTTTCCAGCATATGAAAGTGGATGAGTGAGCCAAAGATGCTTTGGGATGGTTCACCCCACTCCCTGCCGTGCACAGGTCATTGTCCCCATGCAGGAGGAGTAGACAGGATACAGTAATGGGCAACCACAGCCCAAGTAGAATGGGAAAAAGACTTGTGCTGGGTCAGCAAACGTGAATGTGGCTTTCTATTGGGCTGGTGGCCCCCAGGTGGGGAGGGTCCACCTGCAGAGTAAACCAGTTTGACATGTGCCACCAGCAGCTGGTGGCCATCTCCCCAGTCAGATCAAGAAGAACTTCTTCTAAGCCCTGCATCTCCACAAGGTGGAGCATGCCCCCTCCTTCGTGGCAGAAAACTTGCTCTATTTCAGCAGCAGAGTGCAGACATGAACAGGGAGGGAGTGACATGAAAGACACCTGAGGACTCTCTCAGTGGAAAGACTCCTGGGCTGTAGGCTTTAGAAAGTAGACAGGAGATCCATACACCCACAGAATGCTTGCAGCAGGGGCTGAAAGCTGGTCTGACTAACTTAGCCGCAGGAGAAAAATTCTGCAGTGATATAAATCTGCCACAAGGTGGCGCAAGAGTGTAAATACCTCTTCCCCTCTCACTGGGTGACATATATTGAACTACAGAAAGGACCCTAGAACAGAGAGTGATTGAATAACTTCAGAGCATCAAATCAATAGAGAAATTATAGAGAGTGAAGAGAGGCCTTCACTCATGCAGAAAAATTAATAAAAAATATAGGCAACCCTCAAATGTCTAAAGAGATAGCACCCATAAAAGTAGCTATCAGGGCACAAAAAATGGAAATGCCCCAGAGCAACCCACCCCAGATGACAGCTACAGAAATCAGAGAGTGGATGACAAAAATGATCAGGAACCAAGAGAAACCAGAAGTAAAACTCACTGAAGGTGTACAGGAAGTATAAGTGAAATTGGCCAATTTTTAAAAAGCCCACTCTGAAATAATGGAAATGAAGAACTTCATCCCAGAAATTAAGAACATTCTAACATGCATAGAGTCAATCAAGCAAAGGAAAGAATCTCAAAGCTTGAAGACGTAAATGTGGAATTAACCCAGTCTTTCAAAACATATAAAAAAACTCAAAAAATAAGGAAGAAAACCTCTGAGAGATGTGGGAATATGTAAAGAAATCAAATCTACACCTGATTGGTATCCATGAAACAGAAATGAAAACAGAAAACACCATGGAACATGCATTCCATGAGGTCATTTAAGAAAACTTTCCACATTTTGCCAGAGAGGTAACCAAACACAAGTGAGTCAGAGAACCTTCACAAGGTATCATATGAGAAGACCACCCCCAAGGCACATAATACTCTACATCCACAAAATAAACATGAAAGAAAAAAATCCTAAAGGCAGCAAGAGAGAAAGGACAGACTACTTACTGGTGAAGACCCATCAGAATTTGCTCCAGACTTATCTGCAGAAACACCACATGCCAGAAGGGACTGGAGTCCCATTTTTAATGTTCTTAAAGCTAGGCAATTCCAGTCAAGGATTTCTTACCCTGCCAAGCTAAGCTCTGTTGGTGATGGAGAACTAAAATCATTCCCAGACATCTAATCCCTAAGAGAATATGCTGCCTCTAGATCAACCCTTTAGGAGATTCTTAAGAGTGTGTTGAACACAGAAAAAAAAAAGAACAGTCACTCATCATAAAAGCACAGATAAACAAAGAGTTAACAGATCATACATAGCACTAACAACAATGAAAATACATGTATCATATAAATGTAAAAGTAAAAAGGAAACAAAGCAACTTCCCTAAGAACTCTATGACAGGGATAAACTCATATTTTAATAATCAATCTGAACATGAATGGATTAAATGCACCACTGAAGAGACATAGAGTGGCAAACTGGATAAAGAAGCATGATTCGGCAGTCTGTTGTCTCTAGGAAACTCATTTCACTGTAAGGGCTCAAAGTTAGAGGCTGGAAAACTATCTTTTAGGTAAACAGAAAACAGCAGAGGGCAGGTATAGCTAGCTATTCTGATATCAGATAAAGCAGTCTTCAAACCATAAAATGTTAAAAAGGATGCAAAAGGACCCAACATAATAATAAAAGGCTCAATCCACCAACAGAAAATATCCATCCTAAACCCAACACAGGAGCACCAGTCTTTATAAAACAACTGCTACTAAGTAATCTAAGAGAGGACATTGACTATCACACCTTCATAGTTGGAGACATAAATACTCCACTAACAGTTTTAGATAGATCATGGAAGCAAAAAACCAACAAGGAGATCCAGAACATCAACTCAATGCTTGATCAAATGGATTTAATAGATATTCACAGAACACCTCACCTAACATCTACAAGTATACATTCTACTCATCAGTACATGGAACATACTCCAAGATCAATCACATCCTCAGACATAAACCAAGTGTGAACAATTTTCATTGATCAAAACAATACCATGCATCTTCTCATAGTGTAATAAAAATAAATATTGCCACCCACAAGAGCCCCCCAAATATGCAAAGACATGGACACTAAACAACATGTTGCTTAATGACTTCTGGGTCAGCATGGAACTCAAGACAGAAATAAAGATTCCTGGAAGAAAATGAAAGCAAAGACACATCTTATCAGAATGTCTGGTATTCCCTGACAGCAGTGTTAAGAGGAAAATTCATAACGTTGCATGCACACATCAAGAAAACAGAAAAATCACATATACATAGCCTAAAGTCACACTTAAAGGAGCTGGAAAGGCAAGATCACCTAAATCCTAACTTCAGCAGAAGAATCCAGATATCCAAGATAATATCACAATTGCAGGATACAGAAGACAAAAAATATCATAGGAAGGATCAACAAGACAAAAAGCTGGTTCTTTCAAGGACAATTAAAATTGATGAATTCTTGGTCAGATTGGCTAAGAAAAGAGAGAGAGAGAGAGAGAGAGAGAGAGAGAGAAAGTCCATATAAACACAATTAAAAATGCAAGAGGCAAAGTAAAACTGACCCTGAAGAAATTCAAAAATTTATCAGAGATTACTATAAACACCTATATGCAAATAAACTAGAAAATCTAAAGGAAATTGAGTACTTTCTGACATCTCACAACCTCCAAAAATTGAAACAAGAAGAATATGAAACTCTAAATAGACAACAATTCAGGCAATCATCTCAGTTACAAGAAATCTCCCCACAAAAAGAAACCCCAAACCTGTTGGCTATCAAGCTGAATTCTACAAGATGTACAAGGAGGAGCTGATACCAATCTTATTGAAAGTATTCAAGGCAAACAAGAATGATGGAACTCTCCCCAACCCATTTTATGAAACCAGCATCATACTGATTCCTAAACCTGGCAAATACCCAACAAGGATAGAGAATTACAATCTCCTTTATGAGCATAGTTGCAAAATTTCTCAATAAGATTTTAGCAAATTGGATCCAACAACACATCTCAGGGTTCATCCATCATGCCCAGGCATGCTTCATTTCTGGGATGTAGGACTGATTCAACATTCATGAGACCATAAATATAATTCAGCACATTAACAGATGTAAAACCCAAACCTGCATAAGTATATCATTAGACACAGAAAAAGTATTCAACAAAATTCAGCATCCCTTCTTGGTAAAACCCTTGAGCACCAAATGATAGGAGGAACATTCTACCAAAATAGTAAGAGCCATCTATAATAAACACACAGCCCACAGATTGCTCAATGGGCAATATGTGGAAGCATTCTCCATGAGAAGAGGTACCAGAAAAGGATGTCCATTCTCACCCCTCTTGTTCAACATAGTGCTGGAAGTCTTAGCCAGAGCAATCAGGCAAGAGAAGGAAATCAGGGATCCAAATAGGAAAAGAGAAAGTTAAGCTATCCTCTTTGTGGATGATACGATTCTATAAGTTTAAAACCCTGGTGAGTCTGTCAAAAGCCTACTCCCACTGATAATCAACTTTGGTAAAGTACGGGGGATACAAAATTAATATGCAAATAAAAGTTGCATTTCTATACACTACCAACAAGCAGGCAGAGAAACAAATAAAAAGGACAGTTTCACTCACAATAGACATACACACAAAAATGAGGTACCTTGGCATTCACCTAACCAGAAAAGTGAAAGATCTTTACAATGAGAACTACAAACACTGCTCAAAGAAACCAAGGATGTCACAAACTAATGGAAAAACATTCTATGTTCATGGATCAGAAGAATCAATATTGCCAGGATGTCCATCCTACCCAAGGCAATCCACAGATTCAATACAATACCCATCAAATCACCAACATCATTTTTTCTCACATCTTGAAATGACAAAACAAAAATTCACATGGAAACAAAAAAGAGCATGAATAGCCAAAACAATCCTTAGCAAAAGGAACTAAAGTAGGAGGTATCACACTTCCAGACTTTAAACTTTGCTACAAGGCTACAGTAACCAAACCAGCCTGATATTGGCACAAGAATAGGCACATAGACCAATGGAACAGGACAGAGATTCCAGAAAGAAAAAAACTAAGGCTCTCAACAAACTCATCTTTGAAAGTGCCACCAATAACAATTACTGGGAAAAGGAGATCACAATTATCAAATGTTGCTGGGAAAACTGGCTGACCACATGCAGAAGAATGAAACTGGACTTCTACCTATCACCATAGACAAAAATCAACTCAAAATGAATCAGAGAACTAAATGTAAAACTTCAAACTATAACAATCCTAGAAGAAAATGTAGGAAGCATCCTTATGCACATTAGAGTAGGCAATGAATTATCGACCAATCCCCAAAAGTGAATGCTATAAAAGCTAAGATAGAGAGGTGGGACCTCATCCAGCTGAAAGGCTTTTTCACAACAAAAGAAACCATCAAGAGAGTAAAGAGGCAACCCAAACAATGGGAATAATTATTTGAAAATTATATATCTGACAAAGGCCTAACATCCAGGATTTACAAAAAACTCAAAGTGAAAAACAAACAAACGAACCCATTTAAAAATGGGCAAAGGATATGAACAGACACTTCTCAAAGGAAGACATACAAGCAGTCAATGGTCACATGAAAAAATGCTAAGTTTCATTAATCATCATAGAAATGAAAATTAAAACTACAGTGAAATACTACCTAACTCCTGTCAGGATGGTCATCATTAATAAGTCAAAAAACAACAGATGCTGGTGCAGGTGCAGAGAAAAAGGAATGCTTCTACACTTTTGGTGGGAGTGCAAGCTAGTTCAGCCTCTGTGGAAAGCAGTATGATGATTCCTAAAAAAACTGTAAAATTGACCTTTCATATGATCCAGCAATACTTCTCCTGGAAATATATACCTGGAGGAACATAAATCACTCAACAAAAGAGACACCTGTACGTACATGTTTATGGCTATTCACAATAGCAAAAACATGGAACTAACCTTGCTGCCCATTGAAAGTGAACTGGATAAAGAAAATGTGGTACATCTATATGATGAGTATTATGCACCCATCAAGAAGAAAAAAACAATGGACTTCACAGCAAATTGTGTGGAGTTGGAGACCATCACTTAAGATCTTCCATGGAAACAAAGAACTGAATACTGCGTGTTCTTACTCATAAGTGGACCCTGAACATAAATCATATTAGCACAAGGGAGGGATTGCCAGTTGCTGGGCACTTCTAGGGGAGGAAGAGAGAAAGGAGGGTGGAAGGACATGTAATAACACAAAGCGTACTTGGCCCTATTCGAGGGGGCGTGAAGGTTAGTTAGAAGACTAAACTTCACCTGCATGAAGCCTACTTATGTAGTAATCCTCACTTGTACTCCACATTGTTATAATAAAATAAAATTTAAATGAAAAATGCTGGGACAAGAAAAAGTAAATAAAAAATTCAGTCAGATAGTCTTTGTCTAGCAACTGAAGAATTTCGTCTGTTACATTACCTTATTTACTTGTAGATTTTTGGCTTTGATCTATCATTGTACCATTTTTGAACAATTTTGTGTTTTGTATTAGTGATTTTTTTCCATGTTATTTTTTCTTTCCCTTTTTGCTTCTACTTGAGCCAATTATTTTTCGCCCTCAGTACTTCCTCCATCAGTTTGTTATTTATGTAATTTTTATTTTTATAAGATGTTACCTTGGAAACTACAACATGCAGCATATCTTGGAATTAGTAAAATTAAAGATAAATCAATACTTTCACGACTATTCAGACAGTGAAATAACTTAACAATAATTTGCTAGCCCCCTAACATCTTTTGTATTATTTTTTATATGTCATAATTGTTTTATACAGTAATAATTCATATACATTTGCCCTTATTTATCCTTTATATGATACTTATATTTTCCTTAAATCTTTGTGCTTTTATATGTGCTCATTTTATTTCTGTCTAAAGAACATTTTTTAGTGTCTCCTTTAGTGTAATCTTTTGGTGACAAATTTTCTAATTTATGCTTTTATTTGCCCTTCTTTTCTTTTTTTTTTTTTGAGCTGGAGTCTCACTCTGTCTCCCAGACTGGAGTGCAGTGGCCGCTCCCGGCCACTGCAGCCTCGACCTGCTGGGCTCCGGCGATCCTTCTGCCTCAGCTTTCCAAGTAGCTGGAACTACAGGTGCGCTCTACCATGCTCGGCTAATTTTTGATTTATTGTAGAAATGAGGTCTCGCCAAGTTGCCCAGGTGGGTCTCGAACCCGCAGGCTCAGGCAATCCACTCACCTCAGCCTCCCAAAGACGCGGGATTACAGGCTGAGCCACTGAGCCCGGCTTGCCCCTATTTTCAAAGCATATTTTTGTCAAGCATATAATTTTTGGTTGGCAGATTATTTTATTTCATACCGTTGAGGCTGCTATTCTGTTATCTTATGGCTTCCACAATTTCTTTTTTTTTTTTTTCTTTTTTCCTTGCCATGAGAGATAAGATAGACAAGTGGGGGCGTTCACAATTTCTATGAAAAAGTCATTTATCTTGTTGTTGTTTGAAGGTGATAAGTATTTTTGTCCATCTGCTATTAAAGGGTTTCTCTCTATTTTTGATTGTAAGAAGTTTTGCTGTAATATACCTAGGCGTGTTTCTGTGTGTTTTGTATTTGCTGTTGGTGGCTTACAATGCCTCTTGACATTTTTGGTTGGATATTTTTCATCAGTTTTCAAAAATTCATGGGGTTATTTCTTTAAGCATTGCTTTTGCCCTATTCTTTCTTTTCTATTCATTTGGGACTTATAATTATATACATATGTGTCTGTGTTAGACCATTTCACATGACTTACATCTTATATTCTTTCTTTAATAGTTTTGGTTGTTTTTCTTTATTTAATGTAGTTATTTTCTTTAGTCTTATCTTCTAGTTTACTGATTTCATCTTCTCTTATTAAACTTCACAACAGTTACTAAATTTCAGCTATGGCTTTTTTTCATTTCTAAAATTTAAAATTAAGTTTATTTCATAATTTTCAGTTTTCTGCAGAAATTACCAATATTTTCATCATATTTATGAAACATATTTGTTACAATTATTTTAATGTTCATGTCTGAAAAGTCCAATATCAGGGGCTCCCAGGGGTTTCCTTCTGTTGTATGCTTCCAGTTTCTTCTTACTTTTAGGTTATGGGATGTTGTCTTGATATATCTAATAGTTTTTTTTATTGAACCCTAACATTGTGCATGGAAAATTGTAGAGATATTTTTAGGCTCTGTATGATGTGATCTTTCTTCAAGAAGTATTTACTTTTGTTTCTGACAGAGAGGAAGACATGTTTCAGATCACCTTAATCCAGTTATAAATCGAGCAGACATAAAGCAGGGTTCAATCTTAAGTGCAGGGTTATTAGCACTCAAATTAGCAATTATCAGCAGTTAAAATTTAGCCTTCATTGCTTTCAGGTAATTGGGCCTGAATTCCAATTTTTGTCCCTTCAGTCCTTTGAGACTTTTAGGAGCTTTGCTCAACTACTTATCCTCTCAGATTCTAATTTATGCCCAATTCCTCATTTTCTTAAGGTATTTTGTAATTGATAAAGGTCTCAGAAAAACATTGAATGTTGAACTCACCTCTTTGGACTTCCCTTTTCTCTGGATGCTGGTCCCTCAATTCCTTGCTGCTTGGGAATTTTCTAATACCTTAATTTTTTTTAGAGGAGGACTGGTTCAACTTTTCTAGTAACGCTTGGTGACAGAGTTGATTGGCTACAAGCTAATTCTTCATCATCAGAATAATAAATTGATAAGAAAATCTGTGAGTAATGCTTTATTTTGAATTCAAAACTGTCTCTAATTAAAATGACAAAGACAGGTTTAGTGGAAAATTATAAATAAGCTATTAATTTTGGCTTATAATGGTATTTAAAATTTTGACACAGAGGAACTAAAAGTGAACTTATTACAACTTTGAAGTGCAGTTTTAGAGAAACATTAATGTTTTTCTGATTTCTGACTTGAAAGAAAAACATGGTAAACTTTATACATTATTTTAAAAATGCCAACTTTTTTCTAGGATGGCTTAATTTAATGAACACTTCATTCAAGTATAGTTGTGTTGCTTAACAACAAGGACATGTACTTAGAAATGTGTCACTAGGTGGTTTCTTTGTGCAAACATCCAAGAATGTATTTTCACAATTCAACCTAAATGATATAGCCTATTACTCCCAAGCTACAAACCTGTACACCATGGTACCATTCTGATTACTGTAGGCAATTGTAGAACAATGGTAAATATTTGTATATGTCAACATACCTAAACATAGAAAAGGTACAGTGAAAATGCAATATAGAAGATAAAAAATGGTACACATTTGTAGAGCAGCTTCATTATAATTTTATAGGACCACTGCAGTATATGTGGTCCCTTGTGGATAGACAAGTCATAACGTGACACACGACTATACCTTACTAAGAGCCATTTTCTGAATTAGTTTAGTACAAGTAACTATACAAACGACAGCTTTCTATTTGGATAACTAAATTTTACAATGAGTTTAATTTTCAGGGGTTATGCCAATTAATGTCAAAAGGAAAGCAATATGATTTACTTGTGCATGTGTTAAACAAACATAGCACTTTGCTCAATATGGAGTAGAAAATTTGGACAGTAGAGGGTGCAATTGTACTTTTAGTTCTGTATTTCAGTCATTAGAAATTAGTATTTAATGGCTGAGAGAAAAATTTGAAGAATGTACTGTTTGTTGAAGCAGTACACTATTTATACAAGTGTATTTAAAATAAAATGAGTCATGTAAAGAATTATCATGTAATGTTTTGTTTAGCCTTGTAGTTTTTAAAAGATGACAAATTTGGAATTATTTTCCCCAAAATATTATTTTTGACTGAGTAAAATAAAGAATATATTTTCTACATATAGAAATATATATATATCTCTCAACACGACATTTTCTTTTATAGAGCTTTTAATTACTATTAATCATCTTTGTTTTTCCTCTTGGGAAATGCTGCTTTCAGAAGGATTATGTTTATTGATAACTGCATCAGGAGACTCCCATTTCTTAACAGGGAAAAATATAATTAAGAACCACAAGAGATAAATGATGCAATGCCAAAAGTGATCTTACATTCAAATGGTTATTAATGCTCAGGTTTTGCTGAAAACCCAGAAGTTCCTTACAGTTGCAAATCAGAAACTCAGATTTCTATTTAGACCCCGAATCAGTATTATAAGATTGCAGTTTAAAGCTTCATTTATGGAGATTTATGGGGTATATGTGTGCAAAGCTTTGGAGTTTTGTCTTCATGCTTGACTCAGTTTTAGAGATAAATGTTTCTTTTATTTTTTCATAGGAAAGTTTTGGGCTTATATTTTTTAAAGTTTGACAAAAATTGCATTTATCAAGACCTATATTCAAATGCAATATATTTGAAGAACTCAGCATACCTTCTTGCTGACTTTTTTAAATGAAAGACAATATCTACCTGAGAAATATGGAATATTTCCTTTTTTGCATCACTAAAATATATAGTCCTGTCTCTTGATGTAATTGAACAGCTATTTAACATATCATTGTAACTTTATAATTATCGCTAACTCCTAAAAGTTGGCACTTTAGTTTTCACTTGATTGTGGCATTATACTTATAGTTTTATCTGAAGAGTCTAAGGATCTATTCTGACATTCTATAGAAAAAGAGGGGAAAAAACAGAGAGGAGAAGGAAGATAAGTGTATCTGTTTAAGTTAGTGAATTGGAAGTACTTTTGGAGGTAAATTTGCTTCTTGTGTATACATTTGCTTCTTGAGCTTTGTTTCAATCTTAATTTTCAAAGCCATGGTAAATAAAGTGACCAGATGGAATATAAGCATTGGTATTAATCACTGAAGTATCTTATTAAGTACCTTAACTGGAAACATCTGCTTTCAAAATGATATCAAATGGTATAAATAGTTTTCTAAAAGATAGAGATCTAGTAAAAACTAGTAAAATAACTAGCAACAGATGCCAATTCCAAATAAAGCAGTAAGCCTTTTGAAGGTATAGCTAAAACTGTGGAAGAAACAAAAAGAAAGAAATTGCAGAATTACTGATGCTGTAGACATTGCCAATGTTATATAAAAAGGCACTGGACCTTGAAGACAATATGCTATAAGTCTAAAAATAAGAAAAGGCTGAGATTATAGAGATTTAAAATTGCACTAAGAGTGTTGATTGTCTAGGTGAAATTTGGAAAAAGTGGTTAGATATCTAAAAACATTATTTTCTAGAAAACTTTGAAAATGATAGGAAGAAAACATGGTTATCATGGATCTTAAGCAGGCAAATACGTTGTTCAATGAGTGACGTCTTTTTTTTTTCTTTAGAAGAAAACACATTTTTAAACTAAGCGTTGATATATTTGATTTATTACATAACAGAAAGGCTTAACCTAAGCTTCTGATATATTTGATTTAGTACATATTATGCAACACCATCAACAGACAGAAAAATTGCCCCTTTCTCTCCCTTCTCCACCAAAGAGTTATATTTTGGATACTAAATAAATATCTGTTGACTTCATTTAGTCCCACCTTTGTTTGTTCAATGCAACTAACAAATAATTAGAGCCTACTGGTGCTAGGTGTTGGTGACAAAATAGACATAATTCTTTGCTTTTTTAGTTTACAGTAAAATGGGAGAGAGAGCTATTTAATGAATATACATGCAAATAATATATAATTATGCATAATGATCAGTGCCATTATAAGGAAAAATATCACGGGATGATTCAGAAGAATTATCAGAGGATATTTAGAGGAGAACTGAAGAATGTTTTTATTGAATTAATGTGTCAAAAGATGGGAGGTGGTGATGAGGCAGTGGAAGGGTTGGGATTTGAAGGTAGTATAAGGGGTTAGGAGACAGCCTGCCTAGGCAGAAAGAGAATCACCATAGGGAAAAATCCCAAATGTTAACATAAAATTGTTTGATGCTTGGAGATTTAAAGAACTAAAAGATCAGTAGAACACTTAGGTAATTAATTATTCATCAGTTGCTCTACTTATTTCAGCCCTGTTCTAATTTTCCTCTGAACATTTTCCTTACCTAAGCAACAATACTGTGATCCATCCTAATTTTAAAAAGAGGAAATGCAGTTATGGGTTAAATTTCAATGCAAGTTCTTCCCGTAGGTATGAAATTTGTCATATGTTCACAATTTTCTGTCATGTCATTGGCTGTGGTCACAGGCTGGGAAAATTGTGGTTTTAAAGGGGAGATGCTGGTGGTTAGCAGTGCTGTTGGTGAAACTAGGACTATGTGTTTTTGTCCCAGATATTACTGTGTATGTAGATACCAGGAAGGAATTTCACCAATGGGAATGATCCTTGTTCTTTCCTATTAAATTGTCTAATTTATCTTTAAACTATTAAATGTCATGAATGCTTGAGTTCAACACTTAAAGTATTAGAAGAAGGAAGTTCTCATTTAAATAAACTCTATATGTTTACCATTTATTTATGCAATGCAAACAGATATTGTATGTATTTACTGTATATTTATTTTGGAAATCCATAATATATATTGAAAAATTAAAATTAGTGATAATAACACAGAAAGAAATCTATTCTTTTGAATTTTTCTCAGTGCCTCCCAAATGTGGTTGACCATGGCACCCTTCTTCTTTACACTTATCACCATTTTAAGGAACTAATCTTCTTTATTTCACACTTGGAGGAACTGTAGTATTATTTTGATGGTTGAAAGTTCTGTGTTAGAGTCATTGGGTTGTGAGAAGAGCTTTACTTTGACCACTGGGTTTAGCAATTGCAACAGCTGTTACCATGTATGTTTTTTGGTTATTTTTCTTTTCTTTATTATGAAATGCCTTACAGTTAGATAAAAATTTGGGTATTATATTAATAATATGCTTTGTAGTCATATTTGTAGTCATATTAGTAATTCAATGAATATATATACACAATGTGTATATATACTTAGAATCGCAAAATAAAAGATATTTTAAAGAAAATATTTATGTAATAAAAAATTTTATGTAGTTTTTCAATGCATTTTGAAATGTATTTTTACATTTCTTCTTGGGGTAAAAACTTTGTGTAGTATCCCATTAAAAAATATTAAATGAATAAAGTTACCTTTTGGCATTTTAAAGTTACTACACTTTAAACATTTCAAGTGCTTAAAGACCAATCATGATTTCAAGGAATCAAACAACTGAATTCTGAGAGTTTTATGTGAAGTTTAGGATACTACCTTTTAATTTCTATGAGTTAGAGATAGACTTTCTTTTTCTTGGTAATGATTGCTTTTCATATTTCAAGGACTTTCAAAATCCTATAATGTGGGGAAACTTGAGCTGTGTCTGAAGAGAGAGAAAAAGTAAGCAAGATAGTTTACCCTATTTCTACACTTAGATCCTTGGCAAAGAAGTTGAAAGCAAAAGATTTGGGATGCATCCACCCGGTGTGCCTCCTTACTTTTACATTAATGAGGGTTGGTCAATAGGATTTGGATTATATATCACACCTATGATATATGCATGCCTATGGGGCTAATGCCAGCGCATACACACACACACACACACACACACACACACACACACACACACACACACACTGCCATTAACTTTATGTGGATCCTCATATTAGCAAGAAAAGTTCCACATGGTTCAAGTACAACAAGAGGCATAATAGAACTAATTTAGCATTTCAAGTACTTTAAAACAATTTTTTTATTAAAAAAATTTTAAATTTTCTTCATTTTGATTTTAGATTCAGGACATACACATCCATATTTGTTATATGGCCATATTATAGTGGTGGGGATTTGGTCTCAGGTGGCCCACTCCCCAAATAGCCCAAATAGTGTACATTGTACCCAATAGGTAATTTCTGAACTCCACCCCCCTCTCCCACTTAACAGCCATAAAGATGGAAATAACAGACACCGGGGAAATCAATGAATTTTGTTCTCTGTAGCAAATTAAAGAGGCCTGCAATTGGCTTTAACAAGTATTATTTACTGAGATATGAGGTAATATTTTCATGTGAACCAAATCAGACTTCTATGTATAATAATGATACACATAACAAGCAGAATAATAATATAACTTTAAGAGCACTATACTGAAAACTGGGAGACTTGTGTTCTAAACTTGCCTTTGCCTTGGGTGAATTATTCAATTTCTTTGATTTTTAGCGTTCCTTAAATTTGAAATTAGGATGTTGAATTAAATAATCCCAATGGTTCAGTCCAGCTCAAGATTCTGTGATGTTCATCATGAGTAAAGAATAAGGTCACTGTTCTAGTCGGTTTTGTGCTACTATAATAGAATACCTGAGACTCAACAATTTATCATGAATAGAGATTTATTTCTTACAGTTTTCGAGGTTAGGAACTCCAAGGTTAAGGAGCCCACATCTAGTAAGGACCTTTTTGCTGTGTTATCCCATGGCAGAAGGACAGGAGAGCTTATGTGTAAGAAAGAGAGAGAATAGGTTCAAACTTATTCTTTTATCAGGAACCCACTCTTGAGATAACTGACTCACCTCCACAATAATATCATTAATCCATTCATGAGGGCAGAGTCTTCATGACCTAACCTTATTAGCTCTTAAAGGTCCCACCTCTCAATACTATTGCATTGGGGATTAAGTTTCCAATACATAAACTTTGGGAGAGACATTTAAACCATAGCATACAACTTTTTTTTTTTTTAAGGAGTTGGGTTAGGGTGGTGTGTCAAATCTTGGCAAATGTTACCATCACGCCTTTAATTTTTTTTGTATTTGTGTGTATGTAATGTATATATTTGTTGTTTGTGAATGCCCTTTGAAAGTGACATGAAGTGGTTAAATTAAATAATACAGTGAATGTGGAAATACTATCACATTAAGTAAGTTTCAGTTCTGTGAGTGCTGAGAGAATGTTGCTTGCTGTGTACTGATGGAGAATCTGACAAGGGGAACTGGAAAATACAAATATGCAAATTTCACTAAATTCTCTATGTTCCTAACACCAGTGATTATTTTTAACATTCTACAAATAAACATTTTGAAGATTTTTATGTAATTTTTTCCTCTTAAAATTGGTAATCAACATAGATGCTTTCTTTGTCTTTAAAGTGAGAAATCAAGATTTATTAAGAGGACAGAAAAGCTCCCACAGTGGGAGGGAACCCAAAGGGGTTGTCCCATAGATGCTTTTCTAAGGAAGATAAGTGGCTAGAATTTTGTCTGTATTATATTCTATGGAAAACTTAAAATTTCCATAATAATTCCCTAAATTAATTCTTTGAGTAAAAAAATTCTTATATAATGGAATGACTCAAGACAGACACCAAGTAATCTGCACTAAAACCAAAAAAAGTGTAAAAGTCCTATTATGTGGGGCACTGAAACTATAATGATATTTTAAATATTTCTGTTTCTGGTAATTTTGTTATATAGGTGTTTGCACATTTGTCTTTTAAGTCTAAATCTGAACCACTAGTATTTAAAGTATTCTTTACCTACCAGATTAAATAACTGTGCTTTGAAAAATGATTTTTTTTTTTTGAGTTGGAGTTTCACTCTGTCGCCCAGCTGGCGTGCAAGGACACACTCACGGCCACCCCAGCATTGACCTGCTGGGTTATGGCTATCCTTTCACCTCAGCCTTCCAAGTAGCCGGGACTACAGGCAAAGCCTACCATGCTAGGATAATTTTTTGATTTATTGTAGAGACAAGGTCTTACCATATTGCCCAGGCTGGCCTTGAACCCTCAGGCTCAGGCAATCCTCTCACCTCAGCCTCCCAAAATGCTGGGATTACAGGCTTGAATCACCGAGCTGAAAAATGAATTTTTAAAAATCCACTCAAGACCAAGAAGGAATTATTGAATCTCTTCTAAAAATGTATATTAGGCAAGGTGATTGATAATTTTATAATTGGTTACACAAATATAATTGTCTCATGGGCCAAGCCAGGGAATTCCATCCTTGTTTCAAGAGCAATTCTTTCATAAATATTGGGCACCATATCTTGCCCTGAGATGATATCCATTTGTTTTGCCAGCTTCCTGCTTCATTTGCCTGTCACTGAAAAGGTGTGTTTCTAGATCTTCATCTTATGATGATTGTATAAAGGTCATAATATTGAGAGTTTTCTTAATCTGAAGTTAGGGAATGTTTACTTGCCCATTAAGTTATGAGTGAAGATTTCTATATATTTCCCTACTAAGTCTTCTTTGCCTGCAAATTCCCTTCTCCCCAATCCCTGAAATTCTCACAATATTAAAAAAAAATTGGAATCTTTTTGTTGCTCAACTTAGTTATTTTGCTTACTGATAAAAATTCATTTCACCCAAACTTCTATTTTATTGTCTTTCATACATTTTCAGTATTTTCCCACCTTACTATTTTAATGAGCTTGCTAGCAAAATTTAAGTTTTCTTGACTTTAAATTTTGGCTACAAAACATATAGGAAGAGAATAGATAAATTATATCAGCTTTTAAATGCTTTTAAAGTAAACACAACATCATCAACAACAACAAAATCATTGACTACAGAGCTCTTCTTTAAGCACCATGACATCAAATCTGTTTTCAGAGCAAAATTATTTTGCAAATGTTTTTGAATATTTTGTGAAAAATACTAATCCATTAACTTACTAAATGATGTGCATTTAGTATGCCAGAAAAATAACTGAAGTGGAAGTGAGAAATTGTTATTTATTTATTGTATGGGGGGAGATTATTGATGTTTCATGCTATGTACATATTCACTGGGCTTAAATTGCAGCAAAAATGGTGTTTTTATAAATAAAGCATCTTAAATCTTATTTTATGCATTTAAAAATTTAACATTTATTGGAAAAATACAGTAAACCTAATATTTTTCTTCTTAAAAATCTTTCAGTTCTTTTGGTCATCGGAAATGGGCAGCTTACTAAAGAGTACAAAGAAATGCTTATTTTGTTTGATAGTGCAGGGATTTTTTGTGAGCACACATTTAGGCTGAGATGCAATAATAACTTACCATTATTTTAAGCAGTGGAATATAAGAATTCATTTCAACTAATATTAAGCATGACACTAATTCAGAATTAAATGCTAAGCACATTAGCAATTATGGTACAGTGCACTATTACTTTCCAAGTCTCTGCAGTAAGTTTTTCATCATTAATGGTTTATTTTTTTCTTTTCCATGCAAAAATAATCATTTCAAATAGTATAACTTCAAAGCAGCCCAACTATTAGAATGTGTACTTATATCAATTTAAATATACCTTCCTTATGGCCAAATATACCCACCTAACACAATCATAAGACTATTTCTATAGAGGTTAATCAAATAGCAAGGGCTGGAATTATTGGGCTTAATCCATAGGAAACCAATCTAAGTTCCAGTTTCTATAAAAACAATGAAACCAAAAGAAAGCCTTGAATCCTTGTCTAATTTATCAAAGCATAATTAAAATTCTATTCTCTGACTCATCCCCTTTACAGTCCAAAGACAATTTCTGTGGTGTATTATTATACATTGATATAGGATGATTGCTTTCCTAAAACATATTCACACCAACGAATATGTAATTGGGTTTGCAATGTGGCTAAAATAATAGGTATTATTATTGCTTTGGTTTTACTTTTCCATCAGTAAATTTGAAAGCAAAATTTGAAAATATTTATAATCTAGAGAGCCTCAGCAATCTTGAATTAAATACAGTGACCAACTGTCTTAGTTTACTTGGGACTGAGAGGTACTTAGAGCTTTTTATTTTAAAACCAGGACAGTCCCAAGCAATCTTAGCATTAAAATCAGGACACTCTCAGGCAAACAGATCTAAGTTGTTTACTAGCATGAAACAGTATTGGAGTAAAGACAGTTTGGGGAAAAGGAACTTTAAAAAAAAAATCTTGCTCCTGCTCTTTCAGGATTTTTCAAATTTCCCCTCTGTCTACCTTCCCAGTCCAATAGTCAAGCAAGTTGATGTTAAGGACACTCTTATCTCTCTGGATCCTGAACAAGTCAACAGTAGTACTCGGAAGTCCTGCAAAAGCAATGACCGGTGCAAGCTTGAGCTCTATGTGAAATGCTCTGGATTTGAATTCAGACTTTTCCATTCATTAGCTGAGTGATTCTGTGCCTCCATTTTCTCAGGTATAAACAGAAATATTCATAATATTCAACTTATAGGGTTGTATGAACAGTGCCTGTTTCAAGAGTTCAAGGAAGTTAGTTATTTTTATTGTGATCTTTATTATGACTAGCAATGTAAGCAACTTGGAGCAAGCCATATTTACATTCACTGGGCTTAAAATAATAGTAGCCAGTAATAGTAGGCTCCCTATCTGGAGTCCCAGGAATAAAATTGCTACTTTTAGCAATCATCTGCAAGTGTGGCTTTCACTATCTAAGAGCTCAGTATTATTTTTGTTTGTTGATTTGTTTGATTTTCCTGTTCAAGAATTACACATGAAATGGCAGAAGAAAATTTTAAGCTTAGGACTCTTCCAGGAAATATAGTTTCTGTGGAATGGACAATTGGATGATAAATTATGGTTCTTTTGGGGCTAATTCTGCTTTTAGTGAAAGATGATAAATTCAACAGACATTTAAAAAATATTTTAATAAAGCTAGTTTATTGTATACTTTATTCAATGATTCTGAGATTTCATTAAGGAAGGCATGGTGATATTTATTCTCAGTCATGAAGGCTGGATGCAAAACAGAACATATAAAAGTTCAACATGCCACAGTTTGCTCTGGCTACCAGTAAACTTTGTTTCTATTAAAACTATAACAAAGGGAGACTACTGAAGGCAGGTTGTGAGTTGACTATGGAACTCTAGAGTATGAACTCAGTTCCTTCAAAATTGCATTGTTCTGAGTGTTAGCCTCTATCATCGAGGCCTCATCCCAGATAGGCAGTTGGGGGAGAGCTCAGTTCATGCCATTACCCCCTACTCCATTCCAGATGGAATTTGTGGTAGACGCTTCCTAATTAGCAGAAACAGACTTGTGCCTGATCTTTGACCCTTGTAATTTAGCCAACTACGTTTACTATGGGACATATAGTAAAGATAATTTGTCTGTTGAAATGTAATTGCAGGACCTAGATTTTTCACATGAAGTGTATTTCCAGCATCAAATACATCATTGAAAAACTTAGTTAAAATATTTAATTCTGACCTCAAAAATGAGATGGAAAAGCATAGAATTTGGTATATATCTAATTATAAAGCATTTAAGGGAAAATCAGATTATTTTTTCATAATTCAAATAATTTTTTCATAATATTCTATACCTTGAACCTCTTTTAAATTCAGTTATAGTAGTCATATCTTTTCAGTTGTTTACTTTCTTTGTACTTGTTTCAACAGATTCCTGACTCTCAGTATCAGATCCATCCTGGAACATATTCTGTATCATGAAACTTCCATTTAAAGTAAAAATGTAATGTGTATATATCCTATAGTTGCATTTAGATATGCTAGCTTAAATAGTGAACAGTACTTACACAGCTCAGTGTGCAAAACAAATCCTCACTTTT
Organism: Carlito syrichta; assembly: GCF_000164805.1. Classification (NCBI taxonomy): domain Eukaryota; kingdom Metazoa; phylum Chordata; class Mammalia; order Primates; family Tarsiidae; genus Carlito; species Carlito syrichta. The sequence continues at coordinate 244,232 of NW_007253184.1, forward strand.
GTTCAACATTTCTGAGTTTTTTTATTAGAGTGCAATTTTTTATTTTTGGGGGGATACGTTAGTTTTTATTTTCCCTTGTACATGTAGACTGGCTTTCTACAAATGAGCAAGAATCTTCTGTACTTTGTGCTGCTCAAAGACATTAAGCCTTAGAGGAACTCAAAAAACAAAACCCAGCGTAGCAGTTGTCTAATCATGTCCCCTAATATTGTTTCTAATGTATTTTAGACACAAACTCTTGGCCTCACAACCCCAATAATAGATCGATTGGAAAAAGTCATTCAGTATTAAATATTTTCCCACGGAAATAAAGAATTCCCACAGGTTAAACAAGAATTTGACCTTTTGTTTTGAATAAGAAAATTGTCATGAAAGCTTTTAGAATACAGTCAGTTATACAAAGTCACAGTACTTTTGTTTGGCTTGCTTTTAATTAAAACAACAGTAATTCAGAACTATTACTTACTGTTGACAGTATTTGTAAGTTATTTATGTTTGTTCATTGCAGATGAAGATGTTTTGGGAATTATCCCCTTTATATATAACATTCTGAAATAAATGCACTTCTGAAAATGTACATGTTGAAAATCATAAAAATAAAGGGTCTTAGGTCATCTGCACTAAGAGAATTGGCTCATAATCTGTATGAATGTTAGGATTACATAGCCTTTGTCATTTATGCCTCTAATTACAAACAAGTACACTTTACATAAAAAGATTGTTAGTGTTATTTCCTTTTTTCTTTCTAATTAAATGCAAAAACTTGTGTATTCAAAAGCAAAAGGAGGAAGTTTTTTAGTGCTAATATGTGTCCTTAGTTAAGTTTAGATTTTGGTGAATAGTTCTATATTGCAATTCAATTTTAATGTTTTTCTATCGACTTTGTTTTACTGTTCAAGATTGGCCAAATGGAGCATCGAGAATTATGATTTTGAGTGCACAAGAATAGTCATTAAAAGGCTGCTATTAAAGATGCCATAAAACTGGATGAGTTGGTTCAGATTTTAGTAAGTATTAGTAATTTTGGTATTAGTCGGGTATTCGGAGATTCTAAACATTGGTTCCCATGATGGGAGAAAAACTCTTGGACAGGAAGGATAGCACCTAGTTGTCATCATTTTAGGAAACATTGAGTGGGCAGGGATGGAGATGGGTATGAGTTGGGGGGGGTGACTGGTTACTGTATAGTGTACCATTTACTATGTTACCACACAGACCACACAGCTTCTCCCTCTCGTTTACGATTTGCCCTCTTACACAAAGTTTGTGTCAAAATTTCTTGATGGCCAGTCAAGTGGAAAGTTACATTCTTAACAGCTTGGTTGTCAGGAAAGTAATATTTTTAAAGATATGGTTCATTTTCAGGATGAACTTTTTGGAGCTCCGAGATGACTTTTAACTCCTATCCTCTCCACTGCCCAATTCAGCAAATGGAAGAAGCAGGCAGGGCCCACTGGTAACGGATCCCAAATCTGTTGTTGGCCTTTGCCCTGAAAAGGAGTTCCTTGATCTGAGTTTGGCAGGGACAGAACGGAGAGTAACTGGCAGAAGCAAGCAAATAGTAGCAACGCTTGGGGGGCGAGCGGGAGACTCCCCACCCCCATCCCGCATCCCCAAAGGCAGCTGGCTGCAAGGAAAAATCTCTCTCGGGCACAGACTCGCTCTCCTCTCCTGAGAGGCAAGTTTCTTTGCCAGCGTTAGCCACCTGTGTGAGGCGCTCCCCGTGGGAAAGGTGGCCTGGGAGAAGCGACACTTGGTCACACCGCAAGGGAGCTTCTCTTGATGAGGCTGGCGGTCAAAGCACCTCCAGAACTCAGAGCTTTTAGGATGCAGAGTCCTCTCTGCCCTCGCACGTTGCCGGGATCGTAGACCAACATTCTCCCGTCTGGCACGCTCTGGAGCCGACTGACGCCTCCCCAGTTTGCCCGGCGTGCTCCAGGTCCTCTCTCTCCCACCTCCCCACCATCAAAGTAGTGCTCCCGCCCGGCTCTGCCCGCACACCCCCGGCGCGCCTGGGAGGGTTATCAGGCTCCCCACACACACCGCAGCTTCCTCGCGCGCCTGGCGCGAGCGACCCGGGCGGACCAGCGCCGCCTCCGAGCCCCCGATCCCAGTCCCCTCCTCCCACTCCCGGCCCCTGCGCCTCCGGCTCTTCCCCCACCCGCGCGGCGGCGCCCCCCGCGTTCCAGGTTCCATCCCGGGTTGGACCTGCTGCTCTGCTCATCCCCGCACTCAGCCTCTCGGTAAGCCCAGAAGTGGAATCTGCACACTGAAACTCCGGCGGCTGGAGCCGGCGGACTGGGCATGCTCAGAAGCCAGGGCTGGCTTGGGTCTCAAGTAGGAAGCTCTTGCACTCGGGAGGCAGCGGCGACTTTGGGGAAAGTTGATCGGAGAGGGGAGGAAGCCCCAAGACGCGGAGCAGCGGCAGGAAGGAGCCCCCGGCAGCCCGGAGGAGCATGGGCACCCTGCGGGATTTACAGTACGCGCTCCAGGAGAAGATCGAGGAGCTCAGACAGCGGGATGCTCTCATCGACGAGCTGGAGCTGGAGTTGGATCAGAAGGACGAACTGATCCAGAAGCTGCAGAACGAGCTGGACAAGTACCGCTCGGTGATCCGACCAGCGACCCAGCAGGCGCAGAAGCAGAGCGCGAGCACCTTGCAGGGCGAGCCGCGCACCAAGCGGCAGGCGATCTCCGCCGAGCCCACCGCTTTCGACATCCAGGATCTCAGCCATGTGACCCTGCCCTTCTACCCCAAGAGCCCACAGTAAGCAGGGGTTGCGCGCCGGGGCCAGGTGGCGCCCTGGCGGTGGGGAGCTGCGGGTCTCTGTATTGTCTGTTGGCCCCCGCCCCTCCCGCTTGCCATGTCTGTCCTCATCCTCAGAAATGTTTCATTTTCACGGGCACTTCTTGCGGGGCTGTGCACGTTTCTCAGAGCCAGACTCACTGCACATACGTTGCCTTCGTGTCTTTGTCAGATGCCAAGGTATTGTTTTTAAATATACATATACATTCATATGTGCCACCTAGTGTGCGTAGAGTTTGAACGCGTCCCAGGTGTGTGTCCGACCGTGTGTGAATGTAAGGGGAGGAATAAAAAGCTCCCCCGTCTCTCCGAAGCCCTGGCAAACCAGCCCAGCTGGAAAATCCTAAATGCAGGCTCATCAGACTTGAAATGAAAGGCGTCTGATATCACCCTTACTTTCTATGCTTTTGTGGCTCTCCCGGATTTCTCTACCTGCTGGCGCTGCACGCTGGTACCCTTCAAACCTGGTGTTCTGTCATCATCAAAGTGTAAAAAAAATAAGCAAAAACGCATATGAAAGAAAAGATTTTTAGACTTCCTGAATTGGATGACATTTACAATCCATAAATGGAAGCCTAGTCTGTTGATTTTTAAAAAAATATTTTTTCGTAACATCTGAGGGAGAAGACTGCTTATTTTCCTTAAGGAATTTGCATAATGTTACTAATGGAGCAGCTCCCTCTTCCAAGAGGGTTGCCTATTCCCAGGGTCAAATCTAGATAAGCACACCTACCTTATTTACAATGTAGATACATTGTTTGCCTTACTCCTGTCTTCTAATGCAGCCACTCTGGTATTGTTTTTTGCATTTTGGAGAACTGTGGAGTTCTGATGTAAGTGGGCTTCATAACTTGAATCGGGAAAATTGAATGAAACTTGTTATACAACACTCAACTCGGAGTCCATATAGTGAGTAAAGAAACAGGAACATGAGGTTTACACAGAATGTGGGAGAACACTTAAATGAACAGTATTTTTAATTCATAGATAATGACATAATTGATGAAACTAAGGCTCTTACTACTCTACTAACAATATCACATTGGCCAAATGACATGTGTTACATAATAATACAAGGTCCCTCGAAACCCTTCATTTCCTAAACACAAGAAATTAATATAAGGAGAAAGTAAATGTTTGATTATCTCTGTTGGTATTTATTAGATTTTGGGGGGAGAGATCCTGAGTATGCACGTGTTATACTTTTGAAAACTTAGAGTTATACCTATATGGTTGTCTTCCATGGAATGCTTTCCGTTCCATGCGTAGGTTTAGCTTAAGGAGGAGTTTGTATTTTGCGGAGGAGTAAGGGAGAGACAATAAGGATAAACATTCCTGGGATCCTGACCTTACTAAGTTGCCGTGATAGTTCAGCAGACGTAGATCTGCCTTATAAACCTGAGTGATCTGAATCCTCTTCAACTTTCTCTAGTAAATTAATTTGCAGTCCTGACATGCTTGCCTGTTTTAGCTAACAAGGTACATGACCATCTCTCCTGGGCCAAGTTTTGCATAATGAAAAAATACTCAAAGACTGCTCTCTGCATCTTTAAGCATTCCATAGGATCTCATTTTAGTATCGTCAGAACTTTAGAGTAAAACAGAGAACACTCCTCAGCCTTTATAAAAAGACCATTTTAATAGGTTTTCTAATGAAGCATGATCATGCCAGCTGATAACTCCAGTTAAACATTCTATCAGAGAAGATCTAAAGAAATCTAGGCAGTAGGGGAACAACTGTGCAATGTGATAATTTAGAAGCCTTGTGGTGTTTGACACATAGAATAATTAGATTTTAAAACCAAAAGTCCAATGAGGGAAAACAAAATTAGTGTGGCAAATAATTTACACTATCCTGTGATAATAAACATTTTATCTATTGAAAAATATTGTGCGTTCTGATATTTATTTAATAATCTGTATTTTAAAGAGCTCAACCATTAAGATATTGCCATGATGGTTTTGATAATTTTGAAGTATTTTATTGAAGAAAGTGATAGAATGTCTTCCAAGCTTAAATAAATTTGGAAAAACATCTGTTCTTTTCTCACACTTACATAAAGAAAACTAGAATAAAATTGGCTTGAGTAGTAGAAAGCGTACCTTTCTTAGAGGAAAAAGAAGTAAAGTGTATGCAAAATGATTATATCTTATATCATTTGAATGGTTGTACAAGGTAGCTCCTCAAAAAACTAAGAAATCCCGCCAAACTGAAGAAGACTTGTTGGCATTTCAATTTATTTCACTATGAATAATTTGATTATACAGACTCACTGGCAACAAGTGTTTATGGTTTTATCTTTCATCTTTACTATATCTTAAATTTAGCCATCTTTCTTAAACTTACACATAGATTATTGTGAGTTCAAGTTGAAATAGACTAAAATTAATTTAAAGTTCACATTCATGTTAGTTTTCAATTCTGTTTCCTGATCATGTAGGTAACTGCCCAGTAATGTTCTGTTCAATTATCTGATGTATGCAAATATGTTTTCTTTTCTGCTGACTTAGGTTGCCTTCTGAGGATTGTAATTTTTTAAAAATTGTTTTCTTAGTAACTTTCGGTTATCTAAAAGTAATGTAAAATGTAAACTAACTTAATATCTTTAGACATCTTAGAGTTTTGGGTTTGGAATTTTCCCTTTAATGTGAGAATTGGAGGGAAGGTTCTGTCAGATTCCAGCATACAGCCAGGACACTCCTGCTGCACCTGTGAGGTGGGAAGAGTGTTTTGATGGTCTCGTTCACAACCTATAGAGGTACAGTCCTTAAGCTTTTCTTATATTATGAATGCAAAGCAAAAAACGGATGTGGCAAATTGGAATCTATATTCCATTAGTACCAAATGACTACTTGAGAAACTAAAACTACTAGACTGTATATTTTGATATAAATCGAGAAAATTCATTCTTAAAATAAGAAAAGCACCAATTATATGAAACCAGCCTATTGGATGTGTATATGGAATGGTTCTTATGGATTTTTTTTTTTTTTTTTTAGAAAGCAGTATTTATTGAGAGGACAGAAAAGCTCCCACAGTGGGAGGGGACCCGAGGGAGTTGCCCCTTGTGGACTTTTATTGTAATTTTATTTTATAAAATTCTATTCCTGAAAATTAACTCTATAATTGGTTAGATCATTCAGTCTCTGATATTTGATCTAAACCTTTTCATCTTTTGAAAAATATTCCCAAATCTTTTCCATTTTGTTGACATTAGGGCTTCATGTCATTTTAGTTGGACTATATAGACTTGAATTCCTAAAAGTTGTTTGTGTCTCCATATTTTTGTTAAGTTGTTGCTTTTCATCCCAGAAGTAACTGGTTTTCAGAGAATCATGGCATATCCTGCTCTGTTTCACTTTTTGATTGTGAAATACTTTGGAGAAGCTGAAGATTAAAAAGTACGTTTTCATTTTTAAGAAGGTGCTAATTTTAATTTTAAAAGTGATCTTATATGATCTTTTAAACCTTGACACTAATGTATCTCAAGAGAAATCGAATTTTCCTAAAGGCTGTATGATAAATTCTGTAGAATGTTGAGAGAATTCTAGATTTCTAGTGTAATCAGAAATGACATGATCTTGAAACATCGATTTTTTAAAGGTAGAAATTAAATTCTATATATGCCTTACAACTCAGTTCCATACTTTTATGGGACGTCTGCCACATGCCAAATATTGTGAGGCATTAGAGATGAGAGATACATATGTCTTGCCCCAAAAAGTGAACAAGGGGTTAGCAATTGTGCACAAGAAAATATTCAATAAAGTAGAGTAAGGTACGTCACAGAGGAGGTAACTAAGATAGTTGGCAAAAATATAATCAAGCCTTTTAGGTTTCTGGCATCAGAAACTCTTGTGGAAGTAAAGGTATTTAGAGTGAGTGTTTGAAGGATGGCCATGATGTAGGTGAGTGGTAATGAGATGAAAAGGGGTGGGGTGTGGGAGAGATACATTCCAAGCCATTGGCAAAGAGAGAAGACAAAAAGAAAACGGGACCCATCTGGGGATTGGCAGCAACTAGTGGCTGTGCCAAAGGCAAAGTACTGTGGTAGGAATTGAGGAAAAGCAAGTTTTGGCCAGCTGGAATAAGAATCTCAATTTCAATAATTTTATAAAATAGGTGAGAGGGCATCCTGCTTGTTTTTAGAGTAATTAAAAATTGTGTGTGTGTGTGTGTATGTGTGTATATGTGTGTGTGTGTGTGTTTGTGTGTGTGAGAGAGACAGTGAGAGAGTGAGAGAGAGTGAGAGTGAGAGAGAGAGAGAGAGAGAGAGAGAGAGAGAGAGAGAGAGAGAGAGAGAAACCAAATATTTATTTTACCCACTAGTAAAGTTCTGAATCTCAGAATGTCAGTTCATTCCTCTAAGCCCTACTAGCACAGTCCTGATAATAGCAATAACTATACGAACTAGGTAAGAGTGTTTAAGATAAGCAAACAGCAGATGATGGAAACTCTTAAAGAAATCAAATTCGACTCGTAAAGGAACTAAATTCCTTTTCCCCCTCACTTCAAAATGTTCCCATTGAACATAATCTAAATTTATGCCACAGATTAGCACTGCAGATTCCTCACATACCTAGGCAAACTGGACATAGATGAGAATTGAACCTGAAGTTGGTTTTTGAAATTCATCTTTCCTGTTTTAATTCTGAACTAATGCTGTTCTAATAGACTTTCCAATTTAAGTTTGATTGTTAATTTGACATTACAGTCTACGCAGTAACGTTAAAGTCATGGAAGCCTTTATAAAAATGTGTGCGACCAGGTTGCTAAACTCCATTAGGGTGTTTTGAAGCACAGTCAAGTTGCATGCCCCTAAAATGGGGCTTATAATGAAAATACTGGCAAACCCTTAAATAGAATAGCTCTAGAGTCTGCCTGAGAATATAAATGACTGGCTCCCTTGTTCTGCTGGGTCACATTTGCAAGCTTCTGCTACTTGTTATTTTGCTGAAGAGTTGGGTTTGAATTCCTAACGGGAAAGGGTAGGAGAATACGGACGATGTTTCTATTGTTGCTGTTTGCAGGTTATAAGGCATACGGACACATTTTTTTTTTCCTGTCTGCCTAGCAATGGAGGGTCTCCATGGTATCCTAGCAACCATATTCGAACACCAGGCTGCTGCTCTTTCTGCCATCTCTACCCTAGGTGCTACTGCCTATCCCAAGGAACTGTGCCTGTTGCTAGCGTTCCAGGCCCTCTGACTTGAACCTTCTGAACTAGCTCAGAGAATGCAAGACAATGTGATAAATAAGCACATGCTGAAAGCAGCATTTACCAGTATGCTCGACAGCTTATTATGCAATCACATCTGTGGCATTTGAATCCTAATCTGAATTGTTGCACTGGTGCAGTTTGCCACCCCTTCCCTGACAGCCCTTCCCTACTTCCTCATACCCAGCCTTCTGATATCAGTTCTACTTCCCTCTCACCATCTTCTCTAATGACTGTGCTCCTCGGCATCTCCTTAAAATTTATTTTCTGAGAAGTTAGGTATGTGCAGCCTGTTTGAACTCTCTAAGTAGAGTTTTGTTTGTAAGAGCAGAGGAATGTTCTCCTTCCAAAACTGTCATGTAAATATAAACAATAGCACGAAAATCACAACTACACAAAACAGATGTTTAACACAAGGTGGGACTAATAGGACACTCTCAAAAGCATCTTATTTCTGAGTGGGTTTTATGATCATAGTTATTAATATGGAAAAAGAGCAGGAGAGGAGAGTGGGAAGATGTGTTTCATGGGACAGGAAAGGACAAAACAAGATGAGTACTGTTAAAGTTAGGGAGACTAGGGGTGTGCCTGATTCCGCTCTCAGCAAGGGATTTGTGTTGGTCAAAAGGGAACAAAAAGGCGATTCCCCAAAGAATGGAAATTCAGGTAATATTTTTAAGGAAATTGGAAAGGAGTGATAGGCTTTGTGGGTGAGTAAATAGGCAATAAGACTGGAACAGAATTTTCAAGTAAGATAGTACTGTATGGATGAAGACAGCCCCAAGAAGGAGACACCCAAATTGAAGTATATCAAAGACTTGCCTCCTTGGGGAACCATGCTGAAAGTGTTTCCCTTTAGACCAGTGCGTATCTTTAATGCTTTGTATTATCCCTTTGACGCATCCCTTAATCTGACATCAGGGAGGACTTGGTAGTCTTTGTACAGTCCACAGTGCAGAGGATAAGAGGGAGGACAGCAAGCCAGTGCACCACTGTTTCTGAATTAATGGATCAAGAATTGCACTGCCCACCATTATCAGAGTGTCTAACATTTGTGGAGCGCTTATTCTGTGGCCAGGCACTGCCCTGTGCTTTACATGAATCCTTTCATTTATTTAAATGTTTTAAAGACAGAGTCTCTCTCTGTTGGCCTCAAACTACTGGCCTCAAGAGATCCTCCCGCCTCAACCCCTGAGTAGCTGGGACTACAGATGCATATCATATGCCTGGCAAGTTATTTTATTTTATTTTTTAGAGATGTGGGGGGGTCTTGCTATGTTGCTCAGGCTAGTCTTGAACTCTTGGCCTCAAGTGATGCTCCTGACTTGGCCTACCAAAGTGTTGGGATTACAGGTATGAGCCATCAGGCAGGCCTGATCATCTCTTTTTGACCCTCAGATAGCCCTATGAGGAAGACTCTGGATTATTACCATTTCACAGCATGAAGAACAGAGCTTTGAGGTTCAGGAAAACTAAACCACTTGCCCAAAGCAACTTGTTAAAAGACTGTGCTGGAATTTGAGTTCCAAAGCCTTTCTCCTTAGCCACTAGACGCTCTTTCTTCCCCAACGGGTATAGGGATTAGGTATTTGCTGGAAAACCTAATGAATAACATATAGGCTGTTCTCAGATGATTATCTACTCACCAATATTAAATAGGAAGCAGAAGTACTTTGGGAAAAGTGGGAGAAATAAGGTAGGACAGTGGTTTCCAAGCTTTGCTGCACATTAGAATCACCTGGGGAACTTTTAAAAAAGCCAGTGTCTGGGTTTTAGCCCAAACCAATTAAAATCAGAATGTCTGAGGGTGGAAGGTAGGCATCAGTATTTTTAAGTGATTCTTTGGGTAACTATAATGTGCAGCAAAATCAGGAACCACTCTGATAGAAAGATGACAAGGTGTATGTGTGTGAGTGTATGTGTGTGTGCTTTTGTGTGATATTAAACAAAAGATTAGTATAAAATTTTCATCTAAAGGGTTGAGTGTCTCTTTTGGATAAAACCCTTAAGCCCTTGCAAAAGTGGATTTTTTTTCTTGCCAAATTATATGTGTACGCTATTTAGTTAATGTCGTGTTTATTTTCCCAAATAAGTAATCATTATCCTGCTTAGCTCATTTGTTCTCAACCCTGGCTATATATTAGAATCACCTAGGGAGCTTTGAAAAATGTCTTTGCTGGGGTACCATCTCATTTAGTGGCTCTGGGGTGGACCTAAGCTACAGGCATGTTATTTTAGTTCCTGAGGTTCTAACATGCAGCCAGGGTTGAGAATCTCTATGACAGCCCATTCAACACTGATGACTACCAATTGCTTGACCTCCCGTTCTTTGGGGAATCACCTTTCTTGTTCCCTTTTGACCAACCCAAATTTCCTGTTCGAGGTGGAGCCAGGCAGCTCCAGCTCCCCAGGCCCCCAGCATCTGACCCTGTTAGTTTCACTGTGATCTCTGGGTTTACCTGCTACAGGTAAACCCAGAGATCACAAGAATGGCAGCAACTCTGTTCAGTGGGTAAGTATGTTTCCCCTTTCCTGCCAACCATGAGTCCTGGCCACTGTTCAAATGTGACACACACTAGGATTAGCCAGCATCCCAAGTTTATTTTCCATTCTCACTGAGGGCGCCTGCCTCGTTGGCCTGTAAGGCTGTCTGCTTGGTTCCAGTTTCTGCTATACAATGCTAAGTAGATGAAGGTGAAGCGAATGATGAGCTCCTCTTGGAAGAGCAGTCCTGGGCTTGTAGCGCCTCTCCTTCTGGAATGCGATGTCTCTGCAGCCAGCTACAGTTTTTTTTTTTTTCCTACAGATATTTTATCCTTTTAAGGCAAACAGCCTGAGCTCAGACTGAGGAGTACAGTACTTTCCAAGGAGACTTCTGAGAAAGCAGAGTGAGCAGATCAACCTTTCATTCCCCTTTCCATACGGTTTGTTTTAAGAGGATGGATCTGGGCATTTCTTTCAGATGAGAGATCTGACTTGATACCTGCAATAATGGATCTTGGTGTAACCCTCATGAAGACTCCCTGGGAGATGAGAATTCCTAAACCCTACGGTCACACCTCACTGCTGCCCCTACTGCCCACTTTCTGTGTCTCTTTCTTGCCCTTTCCCCCTTCTGTCATGGTTACAAACTCCTCAGGGTGTTACTAACGGTCTCTGATAGGAGCCTATTTACATTTGTAATTCAATCATTATCCTCTCAGGTGAAGATCAGCCTATAGAGCTCTTTATATAAGCAATGGAAATAGCTAATATAATTGCAAATACTTTTGCTTAAAAATAGTCGTAGAATCAGAGTCAGCAAGGAGCTTTCTTGTGTTTTTCTCCCTTCTAAAGTGTGAAAATGTATTCAGCTGACAGATAACATGTTAAAACAGAGTAGATGTAATAAGGCTGCCCAGAGGATTGGGGACATTAATTATGCAGGGAAGTTAATCATAAGTAAAGTAAACACTTTCATTATGAATCCGGCTTCATGTAGTGCATGTGGTTATTGGACGTAAGTGGGAGGAATAAGAGAAATTAGCAACAATAAAGAACATGACCAGAAGCTTGTGTTCACTTATTATAGCTTAGCGGTTAGAAGCAGAAGGATGGGCAAGAGTTGGTGGCAGGACACTGGGAAAATATATGTCTTCGGGTTTTTTTTCTAAGATATGAAAGGATGGATTATACTATAAGAAAGGGATTGGCAGTAGGGGGAAACTGCTGGGGTGGGCAGTGTTGGTGGATTGACAGTTGAGGGAAACTGCCAGGGGAGGGAGGGGCACACCTTATTCACAGGGGTACCTGTGTAATGAACATTTGTATACCTAACCCTGAATTGTACTCCACATCTTTAGAATAAAAAAAAAAGAAAGAAAGAAAAGATGGGGGCTGGTATAGAAAAAAGAAATTAGTGACAATTTAGTGCCAGGATATACTACTTTCACCTGCATCAAAAATAAAATGTTAATTACTTCTGCCTGTCTAAAGAGACTAAATGCAAAATAAAATTCATCAGATGTGCTTTAACATAGATGTAATTGCATTAACTTTTATATAGAGGTGGAATAACTTAGACTCAGCCAAAGCATAAATAAATAGCAATAAATTATTTTTATGAGGTTATAAAGTGTCAAAAGCAGATCTCCTAATGCTATTGACCTTCTAACGTTTAGTTTCATTTTCTCACTTCTAGACCCTACCTGCTCTTAAGAAGTAGCATCATACTTCTTTGACTATGAAGTAATTATAGTACCAGCCGGTCAGTTTAATTTGGTTAATTGTATTGAATGTCAGTGATGACAAATATACTCTAGTTAAGCAAAATACTTATGCCATTTTCTGAAACAATTGTATTATGGTAATATCAAGCTTTCACCAGATCTGGGCCAAGGAATAATGAGATAATCTGAGGGAAAAACATCTTCTTTTCTGAATATACTGCACATCATCTTAATGGTCCAGCTTTATCAATAAATTATGGCTTTGACACAGTGTTTCTAAGTCTGGACTGAGAAGAAAGAAAAAGGATTGTCATGACAAAAAAGAAAAATGGGAATTTTGAGTTTTGCCTCTGGAGTTACTGTTACAGATGGACAAAAAGGTAGATTGGTCATATGCTACTGCACCTGTAGGTGACTGGCAGACACGCTCTGAGAGGAAGCACAATGCCATACTTGTAACTTCATAACACATACTTTGCCCAAATCATTGGTGACTCAGTAACACATTTTGTATTATGGCAAGTCAGAGAAGATGGGCTTAGATGATACTTGTGCTGGCTGACAGTGTGTCACCGTATCTTTCACAGAGGAATATTAAACATCTGAAAGTGACAGATACCATTTTGCTAAGCCTGGGACGACAACTCATTATGCCAGTGGGAGGAGAGAAATAAAAAAAAAATATGCATTGGAATGAGCCCTGGGATGTACACTGTATGAACTATCAAGCATGGAACTTGGAACTTTATATGAATCATGATCTTCATTCTCGGTAATTGCTATCCTCTTATTTTGAAACTCTTTGAGGATATCAAAGCTTAGAAAAGTATGCCCAAAGACACTTAGATAAGTAAGAGTATTTTTTTTTGACTGAAAGATCCATTCAGTGAGTTTCTTTTTATTTTGAGCAAATAGATTTTACTTAATAGAACTTTTTAGTTCTGAATTGTTAGAGGAAAATCTTTTTTTCCCCCCAAAGCATATGACACTGCAAAATGAAATAACTGCTCGAAGTTTCTAGTGATTCATTTAATACCTATCTTTATAAAAATGTAATGCTGAACACTGTCATACATTTGTGTGAGCAGTGTTTCTTGTTATAGATCTGAAAAGCTTTAGAAGTAATGTGAAAAAAACTATGCTATGACTTTTTAAATTGTTGTAGCCTTGGTTAGGAAATAGTTATTTTTTTTCTTGAAAATATTGCTTCAGTTTTTTTCTTCTTCATAAAAGGAAAATATAACTTGAAAAATTAATAATTAGTTTAATTCTGCCTTCTAGATGTTTTAGCATTACTTAGTATGGTCACCTATATTCCCTTCCTGGAAAAAAAAGAAACAAGAACTAAATGATTTTTTGTTTATGTAACACTGAATGGCATAAAACTAAAAGGATGTTACTATACTTTGAAACAGACCTCATGGAAAGGAATGGGGAATCAATCAAATAACAAACTCACAGTGAATAGATTATCTTTTACAAACTTCTTGACAACCTTTTACATACTTCATTAATTCATCCACTGCTTTTTTGTTGTTTTGCTTAAGGTACTAACATATTTATTTCCCACCTCCCTTTGATTTTTGGTGGGAAATTCCTAGCCTAACACAAGTATTTTCTTTTTGATAGGTAACTACTAAAATAATATTGCCCATGCCATTTACAGTGACAATAATTAAAGAAAAAACTTCCAGATATGGAGAATTTAGGCACTTAGAAGCATTATGTGGGTGTACTTGTTTAAATGTTTATGAATAAAAATAAGAAATTATTTCAGAAAATTCTTATATTTGAAGAAAATCCTATTTTCATCAAGTTATATTCCATCTGTTATGTAATCATGATTACTTTAAACAACTTTTAAACCCTCAGAAATGAAGAGATCAAAAGAACCAATACTGAAATATTTTGGAGAAGACACCAGATTTGTTAAGCAAATCAAATTTGTAGTAAATAAGACTGAATAAACACATTGTTAGCACCTTTATCCTAAAGTATAAAGCAAAAATACTGCTCATCCAGAGTAGGTTACTCTTCTCAGGTGACCCTTTCTTTCCTGTGGTTTGTCTTATCTTTTGGTGCCATCTCTGAAGTCTTGTGTCATGTAAATCATCTATTATAATAGAGCAGTGCTCCATCTCCTGGATTCCTAAGGGTTACTGTCAGTGTGATGGATGGAAAATGACTCAAGTTTACATTTATTTGTCTTAGAAAGAGTGGAATTCTCTGCTAGAGGTTATTAAATAATATCCAGGTGAACCCTTGCTAGTGAGTTTTTAAATCCATTGTGACAGGTTTTTCTCCCTCCTTTTGACTCCCATTAATAGATTTTAGTACTTCTTTTTGTAGTTCTATCCATCGCTATATCATCATGAAGGGGAGGAACATGTTAACAGCTTATTTGGTTTACATTAGGCTTACTTTTTTTTCTTCATTTAAAAAAAAATAGAATCTTCTCCACAGAAATTCTAAGTAAAATGAAGGCAGTAATGGTTACGTTTTAGCCTTGTCTTTACTGGTTCATTATTGATGGAAATGACGATGATGATGATGATGATGATGACGACTAGAAGTATTTGTCTTACTATATGCTACATTTAGTTTTATATTTATATGTTACATCTCATTTAATTTTCTTTTCTCTTTTTTTTTTTTTTTTGAGTTAGAGTCTCACTCTGTCACCCAGACTGGAGTGCAGTGGCTGCACTCCCGGCCACCACAGCCTCGACCTGCTGGGCTCCGGCGATCCTCCCGCTTCAGCCTTCCGACTCAGTCGTCCGAGTAGCTACCACGCCTGGCTGATTTTTTGATTTATTGTAGAGATGAGGTCTCACTGCCCAGGCGGGTCTCGAACCCGCAGACTCAGGCAATCCACTCACCTCAGCCTCCCAAGGGCGCGGGATTACAGGCTGAGCCACCGAGCCCGGCTCATTTAATTTTCACAGCAATCTGATAAAGTAGGCACTCTTGTCATCCCATTTGTTTTCATGTGGAGAAAATGAGGTACAGAGAAGTTAAACAACTTGCCCAAAATAAAGCAATGGGCTAAAGTGATCAAATGCAGGTTTACGTGTCCCTAGAGCTCATGCTTACTCTCTATATTCTGTGTTTAGCTGTCTGCTCCATCAACTCACTTTTTAGCAGACATTCCTTGTGCAAGTTTTTTTCCTTTTATATGAATCTTTGGCAATTTTTTATATACCATATGCCCGTACCCATGTTGGCCATGGGTGCACTCACTTTTAGAGACTAATACTAATACGTGTCATGGTGGTCCTTCTTACAACAATACTGTATTGCTGCTATACTCATATTTTTATCAAATACAGCTATGCCTGCCTAAAGAATTTTTTACTATTTCATACATAGAAAGTTTTCCCTATCTTGTGCTTACACATATATATTTTTGTGGTTTAAAATTTTTAAGTAGCCATTGTCTTTCCCTTCTGAATCAAATTTCCCCCATTTTGAAGAAGCATTGCCTAAATTTGCCAATGGTTTATTTCCTTACTTATTTTCTCCCCAGTATCAAAATCTTTAGTTGAGTAATTTTAGAAAATTTATCAAATACTTTCTGATTCTTTATTCTGGTAATTAATATAAATTTCTATGTGTTGGTTTCCAGGTTTTGGTCCATTTGTTTGTTTAATAATTTATCAACTTTTTGAAAAATGAACTACTTTATGGTAGGACTATACTAGATGTATTTTCTCATTCAAAAATCATTCAATACCTGAAAATTGGTGACTACAGAATATGTATTAAAAAAGATACTACCTGGTTACTTCCGACATGGATTGGGCCCAGCATTTCTGGTCTGAAGTCTTTTCCAGTTCTCAATGTTTGACTTTGTAGTGCTATGTAGCATTTTAAAAAAATCATATTCATCAGAATTTGAATTTTTATTTTTTGGTCATTAATTAGTTAACATCTACTTCCCCCAGAAGATGGTAAATTTCATGAAAAGAAGGCCAATACCTCTGTTCCTCCAAGTGATATCCTTGGAGCCGAGAACAAGGCTGACACACAACAGTGGCTTAATAATTTTTTGTCAGATGAAGAACAAGAAGAAGCCTCTTCATGTTTCTGGTCACCGAATACTTCATCTTTTCAATTTAAAATTCTAAAAACTGGAAACCTATTTTACTGAGCTCGGTAGAGCTTGTAGGCATGCTTGGTTCTGAATTTGTATGCTTTGGCATGTCTTTGTTGGTTGCTGTGATCCACAAGTTCATCACATTCTGTGCTGCTCCATGCTGTCCTCTTCAAGTCTATGCTCTTTGTTTATATTAACTGCCTGGCCTCTGGAAGTATTTCAGATTTTTACATTTGGGATTACAAAATCTTGAAAACTTTATTCTAGTTTGAATAATATGAGGGGGAACTATCCCAAAACTTGGAATTATCTTTTGAAGAGTGGGCTCCTTGTATGTAGTACAGGCTTTCTCACCAGTTAAGTGTTCTAGGACCCTTTGGTGTCAGTGTACCAGCTAGTGTTGTTGTGAGAAGCTGATTCTGCTTCAGTGCTTCAGTATATATAAAGAGTAATATATGTAGAGAGAGAAAGAGAGAGAGATTCTTTCAACGCAGTTGCCTATTTCATGATGGGTGATTTACTAGAACAACTATGCAGCAGTTCAACACACCTACCCACACCATGCTAAGTGTTTAGCAGTTTTTGACCAAAACTGGCATGGCTTCTATGTCCCACCCTCCCTATCTGCCAGATTTTGCCCAAGGAACTTGTTTTTCCCCTTGATTCTGTGGATGGAAAAAAAGTCCTCCAAGGAAAACATTTTGCCAATGTGGAAGAGATGAAACAAAAAATGGCAGAAGCACTAAAAGGCATCAAAATTGTTGAATTCAAAAAATGTTTTGAGCAGTGGGAAAAGCATCTTAATAGGTGTATCACATCAAATGGAGAGTACTTTGAAGGTGACTGAAGTTTAAACATGTAATAATAAATACACAATTTTTTAGAAATAAATTCCGAGTTTTATTGAGTTCCTCACTCATATGTGATTATAAAGTTTCTTTTCAAGGAAGCACACTTCTCTAACTCGAATAAATGCTAGTTTCAAACTCGGCAACATAAAATCTCATACACTGTTTACCTTGAAAAGTAGATGGATTGATTGCTAACAAATACAAACGTGGGATTAGTGAAAATATTTAGAGGAGAACCTTTTCAAATTCTTAATTCCTTTTGCAGACACAAACTCTCACTAACAAAATCCTTTCAAATTTAGGATAATAGCTGGCTAATATTGACTTTCTACAAGTTATCATAGATCTTCATATTATGAGATGGTAAAGACCATTAAGCTCATAATGAAATACTTTTTAATTAAGTGCTTGCCTCCACATCAACCAAAATGAAAACAGGAAAAAATAAAGGTGGATTTTTCCTACATATTGTCTCTCTTAGCTCAGGATGGAACCTGGGAAAACCCAATCCTATAAACAACTTTTTAACCTCATCTAATCATATGCTTCTGTGAGTATCTGAAGTTATTTTTCTAGAAGGCCTGTGTATCTGTGCAACTGTAGATTTTGTGTACAGTAAGGTTTGATAACAACTTGCATTCATGGGTTAAAAAAATGAATATACATATGATTTCATTTATGCCTTCAACTATCTGAGTGAATAAAGGGGAAAGGTTATCTCCATCGTTCATATGAGAATATTAAGACTCAAAGAGGTGAGGTAATATAGCCCATGTCTAACAGCTTTTAAATGACAGCACTATAAGTCTAGTTGATCCTCAACCTCAATTCCAGCCCATTTACACACTCTGTATAGTATGAGTGCATTCATGAGATTGCCTTGAGAATCTACTGAGTCCTGAGGTTCGGCCATGCATTTATGGAAATTACAAGCAGGCAGGCCCAGAACACAGCACATAAGAATGGATAAGAATGTAGGCTCTTACTTAATTGCTACTTTATCACTAACTAGGTATGTAACATTGAATCTGTCTGAGCTTCCCTTTCCTCTTTATAAATGAGGATTTTATAATATGACATGATTAGAGACAATGTTTGTTAGTCCCTCAGCACACTGCCCAAAACAGTATAGGCTCAATTAATGATTGCTGTTGAGGTTCTTATTGTTATCATAATTTGTATTGATTTTTTTAAACCCGTTTCCATGATTGAAGTGCTATGTACATCTCTAAACCAGACTGAAAAGCATGAGGTGGAAAGAGGCCCTGGAGCAGAGCCCAGTGCAACCCAGCTTGGTTCTGCCGGGTATGACTCAGAGGAAGATTGAATGACAGCAAGAATCCTATATGACTTCTGTGTGGGATAACTATAGGCAAGAAAAGTTGAACATAGGGGAGCTTGAAGTTTCATAATAATATTATTTATTTCATTCAGTGAATGGTGGTAGGCCAGAGAAGTCAAGAATGGATTGGCTAAGTTTGAACTGAGCACCACCTGTTAAAACTGTGTTAAAAATTATCATGAAAATAGTTGTGTTATCTCAAGGGAATACTGTCTGTGCTCTAAAGATGGAGAATATTTAGTGGTCATTCTGTGAAAATGCATTTATGTGAAATTGTTCTTAACATTCGTTTTAACACACAGGGCCACTGTGTGTAGCCTGTGGCATTGCTGCTCTGAAGTGAAGTTTTAAAGATCCGCTGCTTTAATGATTTTTATTTCAATCCATCAACATTACTTAAAGCAAAGTGCCTTTTCTGTTTCCTGAAATGTCTCTACAGAAGTTATTCTCTGATAATGGATTTCTATTTGAAAACCATTCATTCTCAACTTGAATATTTGCTGCCAGATTGAGAAGCTATCAGAAGCAAAACATAATCTTAGCCTATAGATGGTTTTTGTTAATGACCTTGATACTGCATGTTAAGATGTCTTTTCAAAGACAATATGATTATGGGCAAAAGCAATGATAACAGGCCTGTTCGCCTGTGGAGGAATATATTAATGGTCTTGGACGAATTCTTGACAGTCATGATGATGAGCTGATAATGGAAAACTTCAGGATAAAAATAAAAATACTAGCATATTTTTAAATGTGTCATGTAATACAAGAAATATTCTTTTTAACAGTTTTATTGAGCTGTAATTTAAATATCATCAAATTTACCCACTATCCATGTACAGTAAAAAGATCTTTATTATTTTTTTAATTTTTAGTTTCAAGTGGGTACATGAGCATGTTTGTTACGTGGGTATATTGTGTGATGGTGAGGTTCGGGCTTCTACTAAGCTCATCCTCCAAATAGTGTGCATGGTACCCAGTGAGTAGTTTTTCAACTTTTCCCCCCTCCCTTTCTCCTCTCTTTAAGAGTCTCAGTGTCTTCCCCACCTTTATGTCCATATGTATCCCGTGCTTAGTTCCTACTTATAAGTGATAACATGCAATATTTGGTTTTATGGTTCTGAGTTAGTTTTCTTAGAATAATGGCTTCCAATTGCATCCACAGTGCTACAAAGGACATAATTTTTAATCTTATTTATGGCAGTATAGTATTCCGTGGTGCATATGCACAACATTTTCTTTATCCAGTCTACTGTTGATGGGCACCTAAGTTGGTTTCATGTTTTTGCTGTTGTGCTTAGTGCTGTGGTAAACATAGAGTGTTTTTTGGTAGAATGGTTTATATTCCTTTGGGTATATATCCAGTAGTGGAATTTCTGGGTCAAGTGGTACATCTGTTTTTAGTTCAGTAAAAGGATGTCTAGTATATTAATAGAATTATGCTTCTAGAACTACAATCCAATTTTAAAACATTTTCATTACCCCTCAAAATTACCTGGGACCCAACCGCAGTCAATCCATGCTCTGCTCCCAGCCCAAATAACCACTCATCAATTTTCTCTTTTTATAAATTTTCTGTTTCTGTACATTTCATATAAACAGGCAGGCTATTTTGCAAACACAAATTTACTTGAATATCTATGTGACATCAACTTATGGTTTATTCAGTGATGTTTAGAATGATAAGGTTATATTTACACCCAGGACATTTATTATTACAGAAAACATTAAATCTCATTGGTGTCAGAAGAATTCAATTGGTCTATTTTTTTGTTATTTTTTGGAGCAATGCAGAATTTGATTTTGTATCTAGATCTGGTACTTAGTATGACCTGATTAACAGTATCAATAATAATAGTAGCGGGTTGCCATTTATAGAATACATACAGTGTTGCAGGCATTCAGCTGGGGAGGGGGCAGTGATAGGCCTTCCCCCCAGTCATCTTAATAGTTCTGAAAGACAGAGAGTGTTTATTTCATTTTAGAGACAACAAATGTAAGCAAACTCAGAGAAGGAAAGGAATTTGCCTAAGACCACCCAATGCGGCCTGTGTTGGGAGGCTGTTTTGGGAGGTCCTATGCTAAGAGTTATTTCTCTTAAGGTACTGTGGTAAGCAAACTGTATGGTTTATACTTTTCCACAGCTCCCCAATTTTTTCCATTTTCTTCAGCACTAAACTATATCCTTGAAGTTATCCTCCAACTTGCCTTTTTGGCTTCCTGTGCAAATTCTGCCATGGAATACTAAAAAATAAGAGGAGGCCTTATATTAAATCTAAGCGCCAATTCCTGAGGTGAATACAGAGTTGATCAGGGAGCTATTTGCAAAATGAGAGAGACCAGGACAGAGAAGAGATTTGGATCATAGAGTAAAGGAATGGAAGACAAAAGAGCTTTTCAAGCTTTGAGAGAATTTTTGGTTCTTGAGGTATGCCTGAGGTGGTGATTTCATGAGGAAAGTAGAGGGTTTCAATTAAAAGTCCCTTCAGGGTAGAAACTATTTTAAAGGAAGAGTCCCCAGTGAGTTCTTGTGTCAGTGAGGCTGAAAGCAGATGCAGAAGATGAAATGGTCTCCAATGCGGGTGGTCCCAACCCCAATGGGACGTCACATTCTGATGTAGGTGGTTGTAGCTGACTCCACTTTGTCTCGCTAAAGCTGCTGGCACGCTACCTGGCTGGCTGTATTCCCCAGAAGTCTTTGCTCTGATGCCAGTTAGCCCTGCCTGGTGCAAAGGCTTCTGGGTTACAAGCCAATCGGGGATGCTGCCAAATCTGTTGCTTATTCAGCAGTGAAATGAGGTGGCACTGTTAGCTTTCTTTCTTATTGTGCAGGTACTAGGAATGAAGTTTCAGTTTGTGAGAATAAAGAGAAATCTTACTTTGAGGATTCACTGGGGATTGATAAAAGGGATTTCAGAGACAATGAACTATTCTATGTGCTTGCAGTAGACTGCGGATTCAAGCTTCAGTTACACAAAGGCTGGAAAGCTTAAATTCCACTGGCCACATTTGGATCTTTATATTTAAATAAGTAATAGAGAACAAAAGTGAGTGATGTTTGTGTTTAGGAAATGGTTTTGATGAATATATAGGTACAAATAAATTAGGAATCCAAAATATTAGAGGTACACTTATGTGCACACATGTACAAAGAATTTAGAGCTGTTTCATAAAAATGTATATGATGTAAGACGATTTTTTTTTTGAGTTGGAGTCTCACTCTGTCACCCAGACTGGAGTGCAGTGGCCGCTCCCGGCCACCGCAGCCTTGACCTGCTGGGATCCAGCGATCCTTCCGCCTCAGCTTTCCAAGTAGCCGGAACTACAGGCGCGTGCTACCACACCCGGATAATTTTTCGATTTATTGTAGAGATGAGGTCTCGCCTAGTTGCCCAGGCTGGTCTCGAACCTGCAGGCTCAGGCAATTTACTCACCTCACCCTCCCAAAGACACGGGATTACAGGCTGAGTCACCGAGCCCGGCAGGAAGATTTTCAAAGCACACCATAAATCATCCTGCAGGTTGATACTGTTTCTGTGTGTCTGGTTATTTGCAGAATCCAGAATGGTGGGCAGAATATTACACATATAGAGACCACGTGGTTCTCAAAGTGTGGGTCCTGGACTACTTCAGTATTGCCTAGGATTGTGTTAAAAATGCAGATTCTGAATCTGTCCCCAAACTTGTGGAATCAGAAACCCTGAGCTGGGGCCCAGCAATCTGTATTCTAACAACCCCTCTAGATCATCCTGATGTGCCATGAAGCTTGAGAAACCCTAGAATAATATGGGATGGGAATTTAGAACTAAATGTGGCAGACCATACCATAAACACTGTCGAAGGCCGTTCACTCCATTGCTTGTAACTGGGAGTTGTCTCTGCTTGCACTCTGCTATGTCTTGGCATGCCCCCTCCTACTCAAGGCCTGTCTGCTCACTCACTCTGAAGTGCTTTCTCTTATGGGGTATCTACAGGTTCAAATTCCTTTAGGCCTAATATTCTTTTGGTACTTAATATTAACAATTTTGTTAATTATTATTTCATATATTTATTTTTCAAATATGTATATGAAGATACACACACGCACACACACAGACACACACATTCACTCACTCACACACTCACATACTCAGGTACCACCGCCTAAGACACCTTCTCTGAACAGGACTGCAGAGTCACTTTCATCCCAGTTTCTCCTGCATTACTTTACCTGGGTTTCTTCATAGCACTTCATTATCTGAAATTATTTATGTATTTGTTTCCTGGTTGTTGTCTGTTGGAGAGCTCCATGGAAGCTCACCTCTGTTGATTCAGCCCCCCCCCACACACATATAGAAGGGAAGCAGTCAACAAGTCTTTGCCTATCCTATCCTAATCTAGACTGTAAACATCCAGAGAACAGCCCTGGTGTCTCAAGCTTAAATTCAAAATACATATGTATAGAGAGACATCGAGTATCTAGGGCATAGAAAACATTCATTATATATATATAATATAAAAGAGTAGGGAAAAAATTATATATATATTATAAAAATTATATATATATATATAATTTTTTCCCTACTCTTTTCCTTTTAATTGTTCTTGTAGTTCTCAGCTTCTAAGAGTTCTTTGCACTGAGTCTGGGCATGGGTGTATGTGAATATAACAATTGAGACAGTATCAAAGCTTGGTATTAGCAATTAGAAAACAAAATGGAATATATCAATGATTGTCATGTTTTAATTTTGTACAAATTATTTATTGAAGGGGCTATGCTTAGGTTTGAGATAAAAATAAAAGAAATTCTAGAAATGAAAACATGTTAAGCAATGAAAATCTGTAACATAGGTTTAAAATTCTTGCCTGAAATCTGTGGGTTCCAGTATGCTTTAGAATCCACATTTTTTTCATTTTATTGAAAGACTCACCAAGAAGGGATTTTATAACAACCTTTGGGGGATCTAGGACTGTAGTCCATAAACATATCTGCATTTCTTCAGAAAAATATATGAATATTTACCTACATAGGGTAGAGAAAAGCTACAGAAAGCCTTGTGATCCATTCAGGTCAGATTTGGGTGATCGAGTGAGTTTTCTGCAAACTTACAAGACTTTGAGTTTTAGAGTTTTGATTTTGATTTTACGCATATGGGTTTATGGGCTTTATAGACAATAAGAAGAAATAACATTTATATTTCCGGTTTTTCATCTTTGCAAACTATATTATTCCACAATTAACATTTGAAGCACTTGAAGCTCAGAGAGATTAAACAACTTGATCAAAATTATAGTGCTATACAAATATACAAATGGCATCTGAAATTGAAGCCATGTCTAGCTGAAACCAAACCCCTTATTCTTTTCATTATGGAACTCTGTGCCTTAAAATTACATGTTAGTGATAAGAAAGGCCCTAGAGGTCCTAACTACACCCCCTTCACTATACAGTTGGTGATAAAGTGGTGTAGAGAGTTGTGGTTTACAGAAGCAACACTACTAAGGGGCACAGCCCAGAGCTCAGTCTCTCAATAACTTCTGTGTTCTCTCATTTTCCATCCTAACTTCTAGTTTCTTGGTGTTTCTAAATTATTGTTCTCAGAAATCATGGTAGTTGCTGATATAAAGGCAATTTTCTTATAGTTTATGTCTCCTATATCAGCTTCCAAAATGTTTTGGCTGAATGGTGGGCTGTCTGTATTTTTGTCATCAAATACCTAAATGCTGATAACGCACACTTTCCTGGGTTCAAGTCGGTGGCTTTATTTACTTGGGCACAGCTAGATTGTATTGTAATTCCCTATTTCTTAGTTGTCTTCAAGAGTAAAATAAATAATTTCATTTAAAATTAATAGCCCCAGTCTTATTTTTTGCCTGATTCACTTGGGAAAACCTTATAGTTAACTGCAATTTCAGCTATTTTCAGTGCTATTTCAAGGGAATTCTTTGATAACAGCTAACCAGCGTTCCCAGCTCTGCTGCTTTTAGACAAATTTGAGTATTGGAGCAATGAGCTACTCAATACTCAGGGAATCGCGTTCTGACTCAAAGCAAATTACCTTGCTGTCTACTTGAGCACTTAACAGATTTACACGCCTTCCCACCAAAATTTGTAGATATAAATTTTTTTCTAAATCAAGGGTTTGAAGCATCCTAGAGAAATTCACATTTAAAGCAGAAACAGGATTCTTCATTTTATTGAAGGTAAAAGATTCAGAAAAAAGAAATTGAGGACATTTGGCAGACCAAGAAGATTTGTAAAACTTTAGATATATTTTTTTTCTTTTATTTTTTTCAGAGATAAATATAATGCTTTGAATTGTGGGGCTTTTATGCCTTGTTTGGTCCTGGATGTATATGTACTTCTGTGAAGGATATGTGTGTGATATAATTAAATAAGGATGAGAAATAGGCAGTGCATTACTTTAATAATTTTAGCCAACTTTTTAAAAAGGTAAATGCAAATTAAAGCACAGCAACTTGAGAGAGGTAGAGTTGGAGGGAAAGACAAAGAAAAGAAAGGTAAAAGAGGAAAGATGAGGATTTTAAGTGGATCCACCTCTCTATGGAATGAGTTCTTAGTTCCTTAGCCCCCATTTATCTAATCACTGAAAATAGAATTTAGCCCTCACACTGTGCTTGTCCACAGACTGAAGACTGAGCCTGTGCTCGGATACTGAATAATTCTTAGGTCAGCAGCCCAGTCAGCATTCCTCCTGGTCCCACTCTCACAGAAACTGGAGAATCGGCAGAGCACGGTGGTTTAATGCTTGGGCTCTGGAGCCAGAGGACTCTGAGTTCAAATTTGAATTTCGCCAAGCATGGTGTCCTTGACCTCTGTGCCTCGGATTTCTCATCTATAACATGGGAGGCAGCAGAGTGTCCTGGGTAAGTGTGTGGTCTCTGTCAGATTTACAGTTGGCAAATATGTTTACCTATTCTGGGGGCTGTCTCCCCACTCTCTTGATGGTTTCTTTTGCTTTGCAGAAGCTTTCAGTTTGATGAGCTTCCATTTGTCTATATTACCTTTTATGGCATTTGCTTTTAGAGAGTTCATCAGGAATTGGTTGCTTATTCCAGTTTCCATAAGGGTTTTTCCTACGTTTTCTCCTAGGCTTCTTATAGTTTGAGGTATTAAATTTAGGTCTTTGATCCATTTAGAGTTGATTTTTTGTATATGGTGATAGGTAGGGGTCCTGTTTCGATCTCCTGCATGTGGTCAGTACTAAAGATCTAAAAATAGACCTTCCATATGACCCAGCAATCCCCCTTCTGGGGATATACCTGGAGGAACTCAAATCACTCTACACAAAAAGATACCTGTACATGCTTGTTTATTGCAGCATTATTCACAATAGCAAAAACATGGAACCAACCATTATGGCCACCGAAAGTGGACTGGATAAAGAGAATGTGGTACATTTACATGATAGAATATTATGCAGCCAAGAAGAAAAACACAATTATAAACTTCACAGCAACTTAGATGGAATTAGAGTCTATAATACTCAGTGATCTCTCACAGAAACAAAGAACTGAGTACTGCATGTTCTCACTCATAAGTGGACTGTGAACCTTTATCATAATACTGTAAGAAAGACATTGATAATAGTGGGACACTGCCAGGGAAGGGGGGGCACATAACATCAGTAAGTGTACCCAAACTTTACCTGTATGACGAACACTTATGTATCTAACCCTGAATTGTACCCCTCATCTTTAAAAGAAAAGAGGAGGAGAAAAAGTGTGTGGTCTCTGAAAATAGCCCCTCAGTTGAACTCTCAGGTCTGTCAATTAAATACTGTAGTACTCTGGGCAAGATGCTTCACAACTCTGTGTCTTATGTCCTCCAACAGGAAAACAGGAATAATAATAGTGTGTGTTTTAGATCTCTGTTAGGAGAATTATATACGATCATACTTTGAAAACATTAGAACAGTCCTTGGCAAATAGAAAGCACTCAGCAGATGCTAGGTCTCCTCATCATTCCATTAACTTGGTGGTGTACTTTCAACTGGGAGTGACTTTGCCCCATCCAAGGGCATTTGGCAACACCTGGTGCTATTTCACTTGTCACAACTGGGGGAAGGGTAGACACAAGGGATTCTGCTAAATATCCTACAATGCACAGGACAGTTGTCACAACAAGGAATTATCTGTCCCAAAACGTCAGCAGTGCATTAGCTTGCTTGGCAAACTAATCCTGTAGGGCTAGGATTCTGCCCCACCTCCTCCATTCTAGTTTGGACTACCTACTCTGGGTTTTTTTTAAATAACTTGTCCCTCTGGTACCTTTAGTAGGTCTTCCCCTAAGGTGAGTCCTCAGCCTGGAGAGATGTTTCAGCTGTTGCTGTATGCTGGGTGGCCTGTTCTCTGGTGTCTGTTCTGATTGGCTCACATCCTGACTTGGGTACACACAATGCTAGCTGACCATGTCAGTAGTGACTTTCCTGGGTCAAGGATCTGTGCTGAAGGAAACAATGCAGACTGCAATCTTGTCCTTTTTTCTCCTGCATCTTAGGGTTGGTAGTGTCAGAGAATCTATGACCACCTGGCAGAATGATTCTCAACCCAACTTCCTGGGACTCCTGCCTTTCATCTCCTTTATGCAGGGTTTTGCTCTCTGTTCAAAGTTCTCTTTCTTCTCCTAAAGCATTGAAGTGCCTACCCTCCTTCACAGCAGCTCATCTCCCAGGAATTTTGATTCAGACCATCCTGGTGGACACAGAAATTTGAGATGAGCTGTGCATTCAACCTTCTGGAAGGTCCATGGGCAGGAAGAGACAAAGACCACCATATTCTTCCTGAGAGCTTTTTATCTCTTAACTTTCAACGCTTTCATTCTTTTTAGATACTGGCACAAGTCCTGAGAAATGAAGTCTTAGGCTATCTCTTCTTGATCTCCTTTACCCCAAGTCAGCTAGGAAAAAGCCAACTTTCTTCTCATGGGAGAGCATGAGCTTTGGGGTCCTCTGACCTGCATTCTAGTTCTCACATACCTTATTGGTTATGTGAACATGGGTGAATTATCATTAGTCTGCCTGACAATAATTTCTTCTTTTGCCAAACATCACTAATAATACCCATCTCAGAGATTGTTGGGAGCCACAGTATGCATAGTGGCTATGCATACTGTGGGGGTATGCATAGTGGGGCTCCTGAAGTCAGCTATTTTGAATTCAGGCTCTCCCACTTTCTAGTTGCATATTCTTGAGCAAGTTACTTCTCTGTGCTTCAGTTTCCACATCTATCCCAATGTGTGTAGTACTGATCTCAGAGGGTAGTTGGCAGGATTAAATGAGGATCTATAGGGAAGCTTTTCCATTTCCTCATTTCTTCCCCTTTCCAGTGCTCTTGTGGTCCTGAATAGGAGAGACCATGGATTGGGTTGACAGCAGAAGGACAGACATGCCAAGCCTAGTGCAGGCGAGGAAAGGTGGGCTAGAAAGAAAGCCAAGTGATTTGGTGCTGATACTGTGCTCTTAAAGACTGAACATGGTGGAAGGGTGCAGAATGAGAAAATGTGGACCTGTTTCAGCCATTTTTGAGAAGCAGTGATACTTTTGTAAAACAAGGTGTCACTATATGTTTAGGAAGGATTCCTACCTTTTGAGAGCTTCTAGGGGAAAACAAATCAACAAACAAACCCTTAGATTCTCAGCTTCTGGAAATTGCCAAGTTGCCCATGAAAGGTTCTTTACAACTTTTATTTTTAAAAATTTTTAAAAATTTCACCTTTAACTTTTTTATTTTAAAATTGTGGGGTACAATTCAGGGTTAGGTATACACATATTCACTGTGCAGGTACCTTTTTTGATGAGGTAGGCCTCCCTTCCCCAGGCAGTTTCCCCACTACTGCCAATCCCACCTCCCCACCGCCCCACATCACCGCAGTTTCCCACTACTGTCAATCCTTTTATTATAGTATTATGGTAGTCATTCAAGGTCCACTTATAAGTGAGAACATGTGATACTCAGTTCTTTTTTTTTTGAGTTGGAGTCTTACTCTGTTGCCCAGGCTGGAGGGCAGTGGCTACTCCTGGCCACTGCAGCCTTGACCTGTTGGGCTCCGACGATCCTTCCACCTCAGCCTTCCAAGTAGCTAGAACTACAGGCGCGCGCTACCATGCCCAGCTAATATTTTTTTTATTTATTGTAGAGATGAGGTCTCACCAAGTTGCCCAGGCAGGTCTCGAACCCGCGGGCTCAGGCAATCCATTTACCTTATGTTCTTTGTTTCTGTGAAAGATCACTCAGTATTATAGACTCTAAGTCTATCCAGGTTCCTGTGAAGTTCATGATTTTGTTCTTCTTTATGGCTGTGTAATATTCCATTTTGTATATGTACCACATTTTTTTAATCCAGTCCTCTTTTGATGAATAGCACGGTTGGTTCCATGTTCTTGCTGTTGTGAACAATGCTGCAATAAACATACGTGTGCAGGTACCTTTTTCATAGAGTGATTTGAGTTCTTCTGGGTATATTCCCAGTAGGGGGATTGTGGGGTCTTATGGAAGGTTGATTTTTTAGAACTTTTAGGAATCACCACACTGTTTCCCACAGAGGTTGTACTAGTTTACACTCCCACCAACAGTGTAGAAGTGTTCCCTTTTCACCACATCCTCTCCAGAATCTGTTATTTTTGAGTTATTGATGATGGCCATTCTGACTGGAGTTTGGTGGTATTTCAGTGTAGTTTTAATTTTTATTTCTTTGATGACTAGTGAGGCTGAGCATTTTTTCTTGTATCTGTTGGCTGCTCATATGTCTTCTTTTGAGAACTGTCTATTCATATCTTTTGCCCACTTTGTAATGGGGTTGTTTGTTTTTTTC
The DNA here is from genome assembly GCF_000164805.1 of Carlito syrichta. Classification (NCBI taxonomy): domain Eukaryota; kingdom Metazoa; phylum Chordata; class Mammalia; order Primates; family Tarsiidae; genus Carlito; species Carlito syrichta. The sequence continues at coordinate 273,567 of NW_007253184.1, forward strand.
TTTTCAGCACATTTGAGTTCTTTGTAGATCCTAGATGTTAGGCCTGTGTCAGAGATAGAGTCAGAAAATATTTTTTCCCAGTCTGTGGGCTGTTCCTTTGCTCTCTTGATGGTTTCTTTGGCTTTGCAGAAGTCTATCAGTTTGATGGGTCCCACTTGTCTATCTTATTTCTTATGGCATGGGCACTTGGGGCTCTGATCAGGAATTGATTGCCAGTTCCAATTTCCATAAGAGTGTCTCCTGAATTTTCTAAGGTTCTTATAGTTTGAGGTTTTACATTTAAGTCTCTGATTCATTTAGAGTTGATTTTTGTGTATGGAGATAGGTAGGGGCCCTGTTTCAATCTTCTGTATGTGGTCAGAAGTTTTCCCAGTAGCATTTACTGACTAGGTTCTCCTCTCCCCAGTGGTTGATGGTGGAGGCTTTGTCAAAGATGAGTTGGTTGAGAAATTGAGTTTTTGCTTCTGGAATCTCAATTCTATTCCATTGGTCTATATGCCTGTTCTTGTACCAATACCAAGCTGTTTTGGTTATTGTAACTTTATAATAAAGTTTAAAGTCTGGGAGTGTGATACCTCCTGCTTTTTGTTTTATGCTGAAATTGTTTTAGCTATTCATGTTTTATTTTCCATATGAATTTCTGTATTGTTTTTTCTAGACAATTCTGAGAAGAATGTTGCTGGTAATTTGGTGGGTATTGCATTAAATCTGTAGATTGCCTTAGGTAGAATGGACATCTTAACAAGGTTGATTCTTCCAATCCATGAGCATGAGATATTTTTCCACTTGTTTGTGTCATCTTTGATTTCTTTGAGCAGTGTTTTGTAGTTTTCATTGTAAAGGTCTTTCAGGTCTCTGGTTAGGAACATCCCAAGGTATTTCTTTTTTTGTGTGTGGCTATTGTGAATGGTATTGTGCTTGTTATTTGGGTTTCAGTTTATTTATTATTGAGATATAGAAATGTGATTGTGTTTTGCACATTTATTTTATACCCTGAGACTTTGCCAAAGTCTTATATTAGTGCAAAGAGGTTTTTGACAGATTCTCTTGGGTTTTCACAGTATAGAATCATGTCATCTGCAAAAGGACACTCCTGTGCTCCACCCAGATCCTTTTACTTCCTGTATGCAATCTCTGCATACCTTTCCCTATTTTAAATCCACTTGTGTTTCTTATGACTGGCATTTGCTGCCCTTAAAGGACTTCCTAGGGGCTACTGACTGTTTTTCTGGTTCAAGAGACAGCTGAAAGGGTCTAGGAGATTCCATCACCCCAGGGCTAATCTTGCCATGACTGACAGATGTGGGAGCATAAAAGCCTGGCTCCCTTGCCTCAGAGAAATGTAATTCTTCCTCTGGAGTCCCTGTTTGTGTGCTGTGAAGCACACTCTATGGAACTTTGCCTGAGTTGCATGTTGCTTGGCTTCTTTTTCTGAGAGCACGTTAATAAACTTCTTGCACAGGAATCCTTGTCTCTGGGTCTGCAACTGAGGACCCCAACCAAAGGGACCCTTCTCCAAGGCTTATCCCATAAATGCATCTCACACCAACATGAATCCTCCTTCCGAAATAGGTCACCCAGGGCTGAAGGTCAAGAATGGGGAAATAACTGGAGAAGTTCTTTTTACACATTACATGGTAAGAAAAAGCACCCATTCTATAATTTTTCATGGTCTTAGGTGGCTATATTAAATTGGCTTTGCCTTTGTTCTGAATGTACTAACATTTTTTTTTTTCGCCATATGTCTTGCTGTGAGTATATTTTCATTTATTGTGTTAGGCTTATCATAGACTCTTTCACTAAGAAAATTTATGCCTTCAGTTCTGTGATTAAAAATAAAATTCTTAACATGTTTGATTGCATAAGAAGTTTGATTAGGAGGTGTTAAGAAGGTGAAAATAGCATTCAAAATAAACACATACACACACACATACACACACACGTGCGAGTGCCTCCATTTCCATAACTAGCATTGCAAAAGTGTGGCATTTGTTTCTCTAGTTTAAGGAGGTTGTTTGTGAACTCTCTTGGGATTGTAATTTCCCTTTAGGGAAAATGTGTTTCTAATCCAAAATACTTGACCAGAGGGAAATAGTTTAGTAATAGACAGATGACCCATATTAAGATAGTTTTTGACCCAAGACTCTGTGTAATAAAGTTAGTGTAGAATTTATATTTAAAACATGTATGTACCCATTATGTACCAGGGACTCTTCCAGACACTTCTAATAGAGTGTCACTAGAATGCGTTCTTCTCTTTAGAAACTTGTAGGATGTTCTCATTGTCCCCAGTGTGCTAACATTTTTCTGATCATACACCTTGCTGTGAGTATAATTTCATTTATTGTGTTAGGTTTATCATGGGCTCTTTTAACAAGAAAATTTTACTTTAAGTTCTGTGAATTTTAAAGTATCTCTTAACATATTTAATTGGTTACGAAAACAGGAGGCATTAGGAAGGTGAAAATAGAAATTGTGAAGTCTAGCCTTGAAATGGGTGCCATGACCCTTGAAATTTGTAAGGAAGTATTCTGGAAAACTTGAAAAATATCTAATGTTTTGAATACAGCACTGATTTAAGAAACCACACTCAGCCACTCAAGTGTAAGTTCCATGAGATATCCATCACCTGTTTTGTTCACTACTGAATCTCCTGCATTTTTTTTCAGTCCTACAATTTGTCCAATATGTCACACTGAATGAAGTACTAATATCTGGTTGGCTGTTAGACTATCAAGGTTGCTACAACTGTTACAACCATGATTGACTGTCAGTAAGTGTAGCTCTCACTTCATATGTATATCCCTATTAAGTAATCAAAGGCATTCTTTAAAATAACCACACTTCACAGAATACTAACAGGTAAGAAGCCTTTGAGATCTTGAGGATTAGTAACGAAGTAACTGATTGTGGAAGTGGTGATGGATTTGTAGGAAACAAGATAGCAATTTAGACCTGTGAAGGAAGATAGAGACAATAACTAAAAATTCTAAGGAACTGTTAACAGTTGTTTTGCAAGCAAGAAAAACTGTATTCTGATGATATTAGCCCATAGCTGAGGCATTGGTTAAATAAGCTCCTGGACTGTGTAGAAAGGTAATTCTAAGTTTATTTACTGTTCTTTCTATGACCTTAGTTGCAAATGCAAGTGGTTTGAACCCAACATAAAGATGACATTTTCATCTCTTTATTTTAGGGAAGCAGGGATATTTCCTGGCTTCATTCTGTAATCTGATCCTTCTCCTTAGGCACTAGAGAAAGTTGGAAAACTCATTTCCTGTTAATGAATGTTAGTGTCCCTCCCCACATTTCATGTATCTGTATTTGGAGATAGGGCCAGTAAAGAGATTATTAAGGTTAAATGAGGGCATAAAGACAAGGTTCTGATACATTAGAATTAGACACCAGAGTGCTCGCTTGCTCTTTCTCCATCATGTGAGGACACAGTGGAAAGGTAGCCATACATAAACCTGGAAGAGAAAATCACCAGAAACCAAATTGGCTGATACCTTGATTTGAACATCCCAACCTCCCAGAAGTATGAAAAATACATTTCTGTTGTTTAAACTACTCAGTATGTAGTATTTTGTTTTACTAATACATTCTCCAAATCAAGACTCCATATTCCTTGTCTTATGTTTGAAGAACTTTGTATTCTGCTTTCAGAAGTTGAATTCCTGTCATTTAGTATACTTTGTGACTTTCATTTAAAAATGGAAGATTAAATAGATTCATATATTTCCACTCCTTTCCCAAACATCACTGAAACAACAGTAAGATTTTTTTTTAATACTGAAATCTATAAGAGGGAAAAAAACAGAATTGGAAATCACAGTAAGAACATTTTGGAAACTCAAAGGAATGGAAGAAAGACTTCTGATTTATCAGACCAAAGATAACTGAAATTGCTGTTTCAGAAGGTATAGGGTGTAGGAGAACTAGTTACCACTGGATCTGGGGAAAATGAGAGGCTAAAAAGAGACAAATTGGTGTCAGTTAGACTGCATTTAAAAATCTGTAAAATCTCAGATCCTCTCCCTGACTCTGAGAAATTGGGCATCTGCCCAATGATGTGCTGGCAAATGTTTAACAACCAGTTCTCAAAAAAAGAAAAAAAAAGTTGTGATTTGTAATGTGTGCCAGTTTTGGTGGTGTAAATACTGCCACCATCATGGCCAGCATCAAGTTACCGACATAACATCACTGAATGCAGAGTTGTGAAGGGATGGGAATAACACACCTATATGTACCATTGCTTTCATACAAATACAACATGTGAATAATTGCAGAAGCATAGATTATGGTGTAATATCTTGTAAGTGATGAAGATTTTTTGTATTTGTTACCTTTGTTTTAATATAAATGTATTTAATAGCATATTTATATAATTTACTTTTTAATAATAACTGTATTTTACAATCAGCATGACAAATTCTGAAAATTTAACAGTCTACTCGTGAGTTGAGACAAATTGACTCCTGTAAACCATGACAATAGTGCCTTCCCCATTCTGGTAGAAGACTGGATGCTAAAGGCAGTGAACTTTAACCTGAAACAACAGAATTAAATGGAATTCTAGAAATGAATTTAGAAATCTGTTTTTTCTTTTGTCCTATCCAGACACCCATGTAACCACTACTCAATTTTAGTAAAGTTTAAACATTTTGTAATATCTGATTCCATGCTCTTTCCCCCATTAGTAGGAGTCTAAAAACATCTGTTCTATGAAAATTGGCCAGCTGAAGGGGTGAAAGACAAACTCTAAGATTTTGACATTGAGCTTCCACCAGGAAACACACTAGGTAGATCATCCTATGGAAAGGACCATTGTTAACAAGCCCTATCTATGTGCACAGAGCTTCTAATCAGCATTTCCAATGACTCAAACATAAACAGCAGTCAAGAATCATAAGATATTTGAGTAAAGTTTATAAAATAAAAGAAAAACACACACAGAGGATAGAATATAGCTACTTGGAGAATGCAGAAACTATACATGGAAAAAACTTTTTAAAAAGAATCATCTATCATTAATAACTTTAGAGAGATAAGATAACATATTGCATGAAGGGAACAAGAAGAGGATACTGCTAACAGAGAAAGAAAAATGGGCAGCACACAAAACCAGCTCGTGGGAATGAACTGAGCACAAAATCAGTTCTTGGAAATAAAATGAAGAATATCATAGCAAAGTGAAAAACTCAAGATATAGAATTGAAAAAATCCTCTAGAACATTGAACAATGACAAAAAGTTAGAAAGTTTTAAAAAGTTAGAAAATTAGTTGATTCATAAGTCCAAGAGAAAGAGGGAAGATCCACGGGAGGGATCATTAAAGTAAAATTTAAGAATTGAAGGACATCGTTTTCAGATCATGAAGGTCCATTAAGAACTCAACGTAGTGATGGATTAGATCCACTAATAATGGCATTTGATCATGAAATTTTAGAATACTGGATAGGCCTCAAGGGGAAATAGATTTCTATTCAAAGAATCAAGAAGTGGAATGACTTTATATATTGCTAAAAAAAAAAGTTGAGTAGTGTCTTCAAAATTTTAAGTATAAATGATGTCCCAACATAGAATGCTGGACCTAGTAAAATCATCACCGATTGCTATGATAGACCGAAGACATATCAGATAGCCTACGTCTCAAAAATTTCATCTACTTTATATACCTTCTCTGGAAGGTAATGGAGGGTGTGTTTAACCAAAAAAGTGGGAGGAGTTTTTAAAAAGTGTGATTTAGGTGAGCCAAAATAAGAGTGAGGTGACAAGCATTCCCAGGCTGACAGGCAGGGATGCAATAAGTTTCAAGAGCTCCTGATCCTGACTGAAGCAGGAACCATTTCTTAGGAATGATTCATGTAGGTAAAGCTGACCGCATACCTAGTAGGTATGCTTGCATTGACAGGAGATTCACATACCTGGGGGAGAGTCTGGGGTAAGTACATAAAAAAATGAGTTATCTAAAATAGCAGCTCTTAGAAAATGCTCTTAGAAAAGGGCAGTTACTTGTGATATACTGCAGATTAGTTATGAAAACATTTACATAGTTATAACAATGTAAACATGCAGTAATAATCTGACCAAACCTAGTATTTTATAATATTGGGAGGAAGATGTAGTTGGAAAGTGTGTGTGTGTGTGTGTGTGTGTGTGTGTGTGTGTGTGTGTGTGTGTGCGCGCGC